>NC_133652.1:258626291-258926291 GCF_009905375.1 Apium graveolens | reverse complement strand
AATATATTTACAAAATTAAAATATTCTGAAATAATTATATTTTATTCCAAAAACAGATTTCTATTGAATTTTAGCAAATAAAATTCATAGAAAAATATTTTTAGAGAAAATAAACTATTCTGAGATATTTTAATTAACAAGTTAAATAAATAAATAAGATAAGATAATAACAATTACATAGAATTAAGCAAGAAATGTGGTAAATATGATAAAATAAATTTGCAAATGAATTTTTTTTTATTCATGAAAAATTCATTTGAAAATTCATTCAAGAACAGATCTCAGATATTAACTAGTTTAATCACTAAAGCTATTCAACATACCCAATTTACCAACTAATCTGGTAAATGTGGATTCTTCAAGTGGTTTAGTGAAAATATCTGCTATTTGTTCTTCTGTTGGAACAAAAAATAGTTCAACAGTACCATTCATGACGTGCTCTCTAATAAAATTATACCTGATGTCAATGTGCTTGGTCCTTGTGTGCTGCACAGGGTTGTTGGTGATGGCTATTGCACTTGTATTGTCACATAGAATAGGGATTTTGTTCAATACAGAGCCATAGTCCCGTAGCTGATTCCTAATCCACAAGATTTGAGCACAACAGCTTCCAGCAGCAATATATTCAGCCTCGGCCGTTGAATTGGAAACTGTTTGCTGTTTCTTGCTGTACCATGAGACTAGTCTGCTACCTAGGAATTGACAACTCCCTGAGGTGCTTTTCCTATCAACAACACTTCCTGCATAATCTGAATCTGTATATCCAACAAGGTTAAAACCAGACTCTTTAGGGTACCAAATACCTAGATTTGGTGTTCCCTTAAGATATCTCAAGATTCATTTAACAACAACGAGATGAATATCTCTAGGATCCGCTTGGAACCTTGCACATAAGCATATAACATACATAATATCTGGTCTACTTGCAGTAAGATAGAGTAACGAGCCAATCATACCTCTGTAGCTTGTGACATCTACCTTAATGGAGTTTTCACATGGTCCAAGCTTGACAACTGTAGTTGACGGAGTCCTTGCTGATGCAGAATCCTCTAGATTGTACTTTTTGAGGAGTTCCTTGAGATACTTGGATTGACAAATAAAAGTTCCATCTAACCTTTGATTTACTTGTAATCCAAGAAAGAACTTCAGCTCTCCTATCATGCTCATTTCAAATTTGCTGTGCATTAACTTAGCAAATCTCTTACAGAGATTATCATTAGTAGACCCAAATATTATATCATCTACATAGACTTGGACTAATATAGGATCATTCTTATGCTTTTTAGAAAAGAGAGTTTTGTCTATGATACCTCTAATAAAGCTATTTTTAATAAGAAATTCAGAGAGAGTGTCATACCATTTTCTCGGACACTATTTGAGACCATAGATAGCCTTGAAAAGAAAGTAGACAAAATCCAAATGATCTGGATCTTCAAAACCAGGAGGTTGCTCTATATACACCTCTTCATCCAACTTTCCATTCAGAAAGGCACTCTTGACATCCATTTGATAAACTTTAAAGTTCGAGAATGCTGCGAATGCCAAAAATATTCTGATGGCCTCTAGTCTAGCCACTGGAGCATAGGTTTCATCATAATCAATGCCTTCAGCTTGAGAATACCCTTTAGCTACCAGTCTTGCTTTGTTTCTTGTAACCACACTATCTTCATCTAGTTTATTTCTGAATACCCACCGAGTACCAACAGTTTTCTTGTGTGTAGGTCTAGGTACCAGTTTCCAGACTTGTTGATGTTCAAACTGATTGAGTTTATCTTGCATAGCAATAACCCAATCTGGATCAGTCAGTGCTTCTTCAATCTTCTTAGGTTCCATCTCAGAAAGAAATCCTGAGAATAGACATTCATTTTGAGTAGCACGTCTAGTTGTGACTCCAACATCTGGATCACCAATAATTAATTCAAAAGGATGAGCTTTATTCCAGACAGTCTGTCTTGGAAGATTTGATCTTGATGATTCCCCTTGAAATTCATTGGGATATTGTGTCCTACTAGTTGATCCTTCAGCATCTCCCCCTGAGTTGTTGTCAGGTTGACTTGATGATTCTTCGTCAGTAGCAGTGGTATCTCCATTGTTGCCAATGTTTCCATCACCGTTACCTTGAGTATCATCATGATTAACATGTTCTTCACCAGCAACAACCTCAGGTTCTTGATCATGTTCTAATTCTGAATCTGACATATAATCAAACTTCAGTTTCTCAGAAAGATCTTCAGTTTAGATACTAGGGAGTTTGTCATCAAATGTAACATTGACACTTTCAGTTACTTTGTGTTGATCAATGATATACACCCTGTATGATCTTCTTCCATATCCAACAAAAATACCCTCATATGCCTTTGCCTCGAATTTACCACGACGATCATCTCCATCCTTGAGCACGAAGCATCTGGCACCAAATACATGAAAGTATTTGATAGAAGGTTTTTGTTCATTCATAATCTCATAAGGAGTTTTCATGAAGTCTTTGTTGATTAGAGTTCGATTCCGAGTATAACATGCAGTATTGACAGCTTCAGCCCAAAAGTACATTGGAAGACCTGATTCACTTAACATAGTTCTTGTAGCTTCAATCAATGTACGATTCTTCCTTTCTACCACTTCATTTTGCTGAGGGGTTCTAGGAGCTGAAAATTGTCTAGTAATCCCTTTGTCTGTACAGAATCCATTGAGAAGTGAATTCTTGAATTCTGTTCCATTATCTGATCTTATTACTCTAACATGGACATTAGAATCTAACTCGATCAACTTGATATGATCAATCACAACTTATGGTGTTTCATCCTTAGAGTGAAGGAATAAAACCCACGTATACTTGGAATAATCATCAACTATCACAAGACAGTAACACTTCTTTGACATCGAAAGAACATTAACTGGTCCAAACAAATCCATGTGCAATAATTGGAAAACACCAGTTATGGAGGATGTGTCAGTGCCTTTGTGACTTGCTTTCTTTGACTTTCCTTTCTGGCAAGCCTCACACAGTCCTTCTGGGGAGAATTCCAGCTGAGGCAGACCTCTGACCAGTTCTCTCTTGAAAAGATAATTCATTGATTTGAAATTGAGACGGGAAAGTCTCTTGTGCCATAGCTAACTCTCATATGAAGATGCCTTTGCATAGAAATAATTGACTTCAGGATTGCTTCCAGAGTTCATGTCAGCTACGAACAGATTTCCTTTCCGGATTCCCATCAAGGAGGGTTTTTCACTTTTCTTGTGTAGAATCTGACACTTCAGCTTGTCGAATAAAACATTGTAGCCGTTGTCACAGAACTGACTAATACTAAGCAGATTGTGTTCAAGTCCTTGCACAACATACACATTTTCAATGATAACATTACCAGCTTGCAAACAGCCATATCCCTCAGTTAGACCTTTGCTGTTATCTCCAAAGGTAACCACTGGGCCAGCTTTCTCAACCACATTTGATAGCAGGGCTCTATCTCCGGTCATATGTCTCGACGATCCGCTGCAAGAATCCACACTACCGGTTCTTTCTGTTTAATTCCCTGCAATACAAATGGATTAGACCTTCTTCGGAACCCAAACTTAGTTAGGTCCGACATACTTGTAGAAATGGCCTTTATCAGGCAAAACAACATTCTTAAGTTTTATGTTCTCAACTTTCTCAACGACTGGACATTTGACCTTGTAAACAGCCTTGACAAATTTCTGTTTAGGCTTAGGCACAAATGTCTCCTTTCTAGCTTTAGGAGGACTAGCAGTCTTAGACCTATTATGCTTCTTATTATTCACATGCTGACGAGGAGTAGTCTTATCACTAGAAATGTGCTTATCATTAAAATAAGCAACCATCAAATTAAAAGCACAAGACATGCAATTAGAAACACCACATACTTTATGAGAGGAATTAGCAACAGGAAAATTATGCATGGTAGGCATGGAATTTTTGTTATCCAACTCAGGTGTGTCTGAGTTAGTCTTAGTTGCTTTCACAACTTTGACTGGAACTTTCGACACACTTGACTTGGAAACAACCTTCTCATTAGCAAGATCTTCAGCACGTATTTCTTCTTGAATAATAAAAGAGGTCTCATCAAATGGTTCAGCAATTGATTTTTTATAGAGGGGTTTATCAACACCCTTAAGCACATGTGGTACTTCCCTACCTTTAGCACAAACATGAGGAGGGGAGTTTATGCCTAATTCTCCAATAGCAACATTATAATCATAACCTACTCCAGATGTTTGATTAATAGCTTGCTTATTGTAGAACTCTTTAGCCTTAGAGCAAGAATTAAAGTAAGCTTTGACCTTAGTCTCAAGACCGGTGATCTTGTCTTTGAGAATAGTTTCGAGTTGTCTATAACAGTCAACTCTATTCTCTAGAAAAGATACTTGTTCTTTTAATTCATCTTGATTAATGTGCACAAGTCTTAATTCATTGACCTCTTTCTCAAGGTCTTTGATTTGTTGAGTTAACATTTCATTATCACGACGAGCACAATCTAAGGAGCCTCCTAGATGATACACTAATTCAGCATCAGTAAATTTTACCTCTTTTCTTGACGATGAGGTGTTTGCATCACTAGCCATAAGAGCAAGATTCCCAACTTCTTCATCTTCACTGTCAGTATCATCCCAGCTTCTTCCCTTTTCCAGGTAAGCCCTTTCAGATTTACTCTTCTGATTAGAATCATAAGAGTTCTTCCTAACTTGTTTTGGCTTCTTGCATTCTGTGGCAAAGTGTCCCAACTCATTGCAGTTAAAGCATCGAATGGTGCTTCGATCAACCATCCCTGTTTTGTATCCACCACTGCTGGTGTTAGAGGATGAAGATCCACCTTTCTAGAATCTGTTGTAGTTGGACTTGTACTTGAACTTGGGATTCCTCTTGAATCTGACATTGGAGAATCTCTTGACAATCAGGGCCATTGACTCATATTCCAATTGCTTCAGTTCTTCCAAGGAGTAAAAATCATCTCCTGATTGATTTGTAGTAGGAGGATCAAATTCTGCTACTATCACATTTTCTTCAGCCTTGGAAGACTGTACCATTCTCTCTGACTGTTGAGATTGTTGTTGTTGTTCTTCAGCTACTAGAGCAGTAGACGTGCTGACCAATCTTCATTTCCCGTAGAACTCCTTCTGCTGAATCTGCTCCAACTCATAGGTTTTTAGCACACCATAGAGCCTTTCCAAAGAAATCTCATTCAGATCTCTCGCTTCTCTTATGGCAGTGATTCTATGTTCAAGATGAGTTGGTAGTGTTAAAAGGAACTTTTTGTTGACCTTCCTGATTGAATAATATTTTCCATTTATGTTCAGGTTGTTGATCAATGCATTGTACCTCTCAAACACTTCAGTAATTTCTTCTCCTGGATTGGATTTAAAATGTTCATACTCCGAGGTTAGGATCTCTAACTTGTTCTCCCGAACTTCCTATGTGCCTTCATTAATCACCTCAATAGTTTCCCAGATGTGTTTGGAATTTTTACAGTTCATCATATGTCTGTTCATCAAGGGATCAAGGGAATCAACTAAAATTAACTGAAGGATGGCATCCAAGGAGGCTTCTTCTTTTTCAGCAGGAGAAAAATCCTTAGGGTCTTTTACATAGGTTCTAGCTTTGGTAATCACAACATCATCTTCTATAACCTCTGGTTCAATAATCATTGGAATTTTTGGACCCTTCTTTAACACGTCCAGATATTTGGGATTTGCAACTTGTAAAAACAAGAGCATCTTCTTCTTCCACATAATATAATTTTCTTTATCGAACAGTGGAATTTTAACGGTTCCAACTTTTTGTGTAGTCATTATGAATTTTTGAGTAAATAAAAATTCAAGGAGTGGAAGAATCACAAAAGTCTAGGATCCTGATTTGTTCGTTAATCAGAAGGCCCTGATACCAATTGTTAGGTCCCAATATGTTAGTAGAAGGGGGGTTGAACACAAACTATACCGTTTAATCGAATAAAATGCGGAATAAAAAAGTGAAACAAAATTCAAGTTAAATAAAACTATTATTAAACTTGAAAGGTGTTACAACAACGGTATCGTTTACAAGGGATTAATCTCAAATAAATTATTCCAAATCTAGAATAAATTCGACATGAACTTTTTCTATTTTTGAAATAAAAAGGATTAAATGCTAAAAGTAATTTAAGATTAAGTTCTAGGGATTTTGATCCGCTAGATAGTTACACAAGAACAAGAGAAGGATTTCTAGTGGTTTAGATTTAACAATAAATACTAGAAATTAATGTCCTGAGAAATTGCAATAAGTTCTCTTCTTTTTGTTCTGTGTTCTTCAGTTGGTTGAGATATTCAATACTCTTCTTGAAAATCAGCTTCTGTACTTAAGTAATCAAACAACCACTTGATTTGTTGGCAAGACAATCCTTTTGATCTAGCAAGACAATCCTTTTGATCTAGCAAGACAATCCTTTTGATCTAGCAAGATAATCGGTGAGACTATTGATTGAACTGGCAAGACTATCGGCAAGACAATCTAAAAAGACTTGGAAAGACTTTCGGTATGACAATCCAATTGTCATACCAGTTCAAATATTTGTCTTGCTGAGTTAATTTTGAATATTAATTCAAAATCATTTCTGAAAAATGCATAATATTAATTTAGAATTAATTAACCAACTAATTCAATTAATCAATAAATTAATCTTTGCAGATATAATTTATTTTCTTAATTAAAATTGTATGACTTAATTAATTAATAGAGAATTAATACTATTCTTGAACAGCAACCACTCTTCTGACAATCTTCTGAAAATCATGAAACCATTTCACCACTTCAATGTTGACACTCGATGTACTGTCTGGTTCATGAATGACTAACTTCTGTGATATTTCTTCATGTCTTGATTTTCTTCAGATTAAATCCCTGTAATTAATTGATACCCTGACGAGATCTCTGTCACTTGATTAAATCCACAATCTTGATTTATATCACTGAGGCTTAATCAATTTCTTGAACTTCTTCCAGTGAATTAAGTCCTCAAGTCTGTAGATGAATAATGTTACTTAATCCTTTGACATATGTTACTTAGTGAGATCTCTTTGACAATAGAACCACTATTTACTTGTTACATCCTTATTTGAGTTGAGTTAAATCCTCGAATAAACAAATAGGCTATGACATATGCCTTTCAGCCGCGCATGAGCTTCTTCCAGCAATACTCTTGTACCTAAAAAGAAAAAGGAGGAATGTATGTGCTCATTGACTTGTTTATTAAATTAACAAAACAAACAAGCTTTGTTTCCATTCTGTTAATGCAACCGAGTAAAGTCGGGTTATTCTCCAAGGCACTTTTGTTTACTTCTAGTTGCCACTAAACTTGGATGCAAGAAATCAAGTGCTAAAATCCATCTCCTAGTCGCAAGTAACCTCCACATGAGGTAAGAATCGCAAGTAAGATCCTAGAGTGCTTCAAGTCACAACAAAAGACACACTAAGGTTAGAAAAAGTCACAAGCCAACAAATATTCCAAGGCAAACTTCTTGTTGATCACCTAGTCGCCAATAAAGTGTGAAAAGATAATGCTAAGTACAAAACTACTCCTCTTGGAGCAAGTAAATGAAAGGTAATGTATAGGGGATGCAAGTAAATCATTTATTTGAAAGCTGTCAATTAAAATGCTTAGTCCTGGTGTAGCAACGTATCTCCCTCTCTCTCCTACAGCCTACCACTCTATATAATCAATCAGCATCAAATGAAATTGTATCTCTCCATTTTTACAATAGTTTAGAGCTCTTGCAAAATAATCTCAGCACTTATTTTAAAGCTTGATTTGACGAGTAGAGGTCATGTCCAATCTGATTCACACCACTTAAAGCCTTACAAACTTGTAACTCTCGTTATTTAAAGCTCCTTTAATTGTATTTAATACCTTTTGATAAGAGCTTTAGACTTTTAGAGTGATAAGAAGAACCTTAGATTTATAGCTTTGAATCTTTGTATTTGGAGTTGTAAGCAAACCCTCTGGGTATTTATACTTTTGAATAAAAAGAATATTTACCCATAATCTCTTTGTTTATTTATTTCATTTTAGTTTTGATATTCCGCTGCATTAATTTGATAAAAATGAAAAACATACATTCACCCCCCTCTGTATATACCTTTTGGACCTAATAATTGGTATCAAAGCTTGTTGATCGGTATACAGATCAGATCCGTTAGATTAGCAAGTTTTGTTGTTGATTTTGGTTGTACAAAGTCTGGGTGTGCTTTCAGTATGTAAATCTGATTTGGGTTGATTTGTGGTCGTAGTGTTCTGGATTGTTGTGAATTGGTTGATTAATTGGTATTGATGGATTTTTACTTTTTGGTTTATCGTATTTTGAGACGTTATATTGCTTTTGCAAATCTGAAAAAATGAGTATTGGGAAAGTTAATGGCATGAAGGTTCCTTCTTTCAGTAATGTCAGTGAAAATAGCTATAAATTATGGAAGAAAAAAACCACTATATTTATTTCAGTAGTAAATTCTGATTACAAGGGAATTTTAGAGAGTGGTCCGTTTATACCAAGAAAGGACATTTCTGTAACTACAGATTCAGACAGTAGAGTTCCTCTAGAGTTTATCCCAAAGGATCTGTCTGAATACACTGATATGGATAAGGAGTTAATTTCTTTGGATACAAGTTTTCGATCAATTTTAATTGAGTCAATGGATTCCAACATGCGTCATTAGATTAATGATTGTGTTAGTGCTAAACTAATGTGGGAAACCATTGAATCTATAGTGGAAGGAACTGAAGATACGAATATATTGAATTTTCTGATGTCTGAATATAAGGAGTTTAAATCTCTTTCTGGTGAAAATATCATTCAGTTGCTTGGAAGGTACACCCAACTTCTGGATGAGATGAATACACTTGAGAATAAATACTCACAGAAACAGATAAACAAAAAGTTTATTCTTACCTTACCCAATCATTTGAAAAATAGAGTGTCATCCAACAGAGAAGGATTGGACTTCAATACAATGTCATTGGATGAGCTTTATGACAAGTTGAAGACCTATGAAGCTAGTGAAAATCAGAGAAATATCAACCATGGGTCTGAGACAGTGAATAATAGGAAGAAGACCATGAATAAATCAACATGTAGTGTAACAGAAGAATACAGAATTCCTGAAGAAAGGGTTAAAGATCACTGACTTCGGAAGCTTCTACAAGTGGATCAAATCTGACTGGAAATGAAGAAGCTACAAATGGCTATTATACTTTGGAAAAACTTGAGAAATTAGAAGATCAAAATATGTTTGAGATGGATTCCAAATGTAGTGCACTTAAATTCAGAAGAAATTCTAAATATAAGGTTAAGTCATCTAGTGGAGATAGTCAAGATCTTGAAGATGGAGAATCTCAAGAGTTAGTTTCCGGTGAATGTTGCAAGGAACAGTTGATTGGAGGAAGCACACATGAACTGTGTGATGGTAAAGAAAAGGGACACTCTAACAGTGAAATGGAAGAGTCCATACAAGCAAAGGATAAAGAAGCTTGTCTGAGAAGGAATGAAGATGGACAGAAGAAGCATCAGTACAAAGATTTAGTCAATGTTGAAAAGCATTGGAATGGTACAGATACAGAGGAAGAAGAATGCAATGATCCAACATCAATGGAAACCTCTTCATCGCAGGTATCTTCTGAGACCACTACTAATATATCATGGCCTAATTGGAAATATTGTGATAAGGATAGAAGAGTAGAATTTTTTCAACTTCATGCTAGCGTGATCAGCTTTGAAGAGGAAATAAATGGAATAAAATCTAAAAATAGATTGTTGCTCACAAGACAAAAAGAACTAGGCCTAATTACTGTTGAATTAGATAATATTAAGAAATGTAATGAATGCCTAGAGAACATGGTCAAAGCCAATGAGGATTTAGATGCTGTCCGTAGGAGTCAAATAGCTGAGTTAGAATCTAATTTGAAAGATTATCACGACTCTGCTATTAGTGCAAAGGAAACTATTGACAACCAAATCGATGGAGCCATAATTGACATTGGATCCAATGATGTTGGACAGAAACATGTGATAGAATCAGAAAGTGTTGATAATGGTAAATCAAACTCTTGAGATACATCACAAGCTTTTGAAAAGGTCAACCATTTGTTATACAAAAAGGCCACTCCTGATTCTTTCAATGAAGATGAGGTGCTTGTTGAGGATTATGTCTCTAGTGATGAGGAGTCAACTGTAGAGTCATATGAGGACTCAACTTCTAGTGATTAACCTAAAACTCACTTAGATGATAGAGATGTTCGCAAGGCTAAAAAGAAGAACAAACGCAATAAAAATGGGAAGTTAGGTGTTAGCAATAAAAATGAAGATCTGCTAAAACCTAATTCCTCTAGGAAGTTATGCTTTAAATGTAATTCTGCTTTGCATTTTGCATATGCATGTACTGTGAGTAAAGTAGATAAAGGTAAAGTTCATAATAAGCATAACATGCCTACCATTCCTAGTTCTCATTCTTCATGTCATATATCTAAATGTATGCCATGTGCTTTTAATACCTTGTCTTCTTATCTTAACTTGATGCATTTTCCATCCACTACGTGGAAGCGTAATGATAAGAACATGAGTAGAAAACATGTTAGGGCAAAGACTGTCAGTCCTCCTAAATTAGGAAGGAAACTCCTACTTGGAAGCCTAAAGGCATTCTTAAGGCTTCTAAAGAGAATAAGGAGTCAGTCGATGAGAAACAAAAGCATGTTAAATTTTCATCTGATATTGTTCAAACTGTGAATCTCTCTAAGTCCCCTGAACCCAATTTAGTTTAGGTACCAAATAAAACTTGATCCATAATGTAGAGAGGGCAAGAAAAAGTGAAACGAACCATGTGGATTTTGAAAATTGGATGTTTAATAGACAAGAGTTCGAGGATAGAGCCTTGCTATCAGAAGTGGACAAGTAAGCTGGCCCAGTAGTTACCTTTGGAGATGACAGCAAAGGAATCACTACGGGATATGCCGTGAAATCAAGAATGTCATCTTTCACTCAGTATTTAAATGCATATATTTGTTGAATATCTGTTGCAGTTATTCGTTGAGTTTCTACTTTAGTAGTTTGATTTATGGACCTTGAAGCAATTCAACTTTTTATTTGCTCCATAAGTTAAATTTTTAAAGTAATAGCAGCATCACACCTCTATTAATCTATTTCAGTGGTTTGTGATGAGATTAGTAGCATCACACCTCTGATAATTCATTTCAGTTGTTTGTGATGAGATTAACATTATCACACCTCTGATAATTTATTTCAGTGGTTTGTGATGAGATTGGTCGCATTACACTATTGAGAATATTTCGCAGTGGTTAGTGATGAGTTTTGTAGCATCATAAACTCTTGATAATTTATATCATTAGTTAGTGGTGATATATGTAGCATTATAAACTCTTGATAATCCATATCATTAGTTAGTGATGATATATGTAACATCATAAATTATTGATAATTCATATCATTAGTTGGTGGTGATATTCGTAGCACTATAAACTTCTGACAAATCTAGTAACAATTCTTGTTAATAGTTTTATCACTAGTTAATGGTGAGTTGTGTAAACCTACATACTTGAATAAATTTGTTGACAAATTTTTGTTAATATCTTTATCACAAGATAGTGGTGAGATTTTGATAATAGTGAGATATTTTAAATTGCCTTTTCTGAAAAATTCACTAAGATCAAAATCATGTGTGTAGCATAACTGGACATAATTCAATTTTCATGGAGTCTAATAATTAATGAGTTCCTTGTTGAATATCATAATTGGTAGTAGACTTAGTGGATAGTGAATCATGTTTGATTATGAGGTTTCATTTTTGTTATTATTAACAATTGATGACAACAAGCTCCCAAGTAATCAGAAGGAAGATGGCTTAGATAATCTAGATGTTGAAGATCTTTCTGATGATGAAGATGAACCTGATGTTGTTTCAAATGAAGATGAAAATGCAGATGATCTTGTCAATGATCACAATTCTGATTCAGACTCTGATGGGAATGGTCCCGAGACAAGCAAAGATAGTCAAACTATTTCTGGACCTAGTTCTTAAGATTCAGATTCTGAAGGATGAATTGATAGTGGTAATAGTGGAAATGGTTAAGATGTAGTTAATGATAGTGGAAACTGAAAGAAGCACAGTCACACCATCTTTGGAAACAATGCACAGGCTTCAGATTCTATAGATCATGCTGACAACAACTCAAGGGGAGCAAAAGAGTTAGAACAAAGATCTAGTAGTCAGACTCAACATAATTTTGAAAATGCTGATTCATCAAGAGCTAGTCTACCAAGATGTAAGAATTGAGTAAAAACCATCCTTGGCATATGACACTCGGTAATTTAGATACTGGATTAAAGACTAGAAGAGCTGTTGTAAACAATTAAATAAATTATGGTTTTCTATCACAAATGGAACCAAAGGAAGCAGTGAAGCTTTTGGAGATCCAGATTGAGTGATTGTTATGCAAGATGAACTCAATCAGTTTGAAGATTAAATTTGTGGAGGCTTGTTCCCAGATTCAAGGATAGATCACAATCTTTAAATAGTGAAGATCTTTCCAAGAGTGAAAAGAAGCCTGAAGCTGTTTCTGAATATAATAGGGGTTGATCCAGATCCAGATTCTGGTACAAGTTCAAGATTTAATCCCCTCATAGCACCAAATCTCATATTTGATTCAGCAACAACTCAGGGGGAGAAAAACAAGTAATGTTTCACAAATCTAAGTTAACAACATGAGAAAGTAAGTTTACATATCTATTCATTATATATATCCATGTTTATAAACTTGTTTTGAAGCTAACTGATTACCATGCGTTACATGTTATATGATAGTGGTAAGTAAGTTAGAAATTTTGATGCAATATATGAGTTGTTTTAATGTTTACATGCTTTGTGTTAATCTAATGCAAATACTCATGATATTGATATTTATTTTATCACACACGCACATCTTAATATTATTTGCACTTTGATCTAAGATCATGTAATCGCATTTGTGATCTTATCATAAATCTGATTTATAGGTTTAGATCCTGCTTAAGACCCTGTGCAACTAATTTAAGTACTCTGTTTATATTCTGTGTGATTGTATCTTGTTTTCTGAGTAATTCTGTATGATTTTTGAGTTTCAGACCCTAGGTAACTCTGACAACAGATTCCTTGGTCACCCTGATTCTCTATTTATGCTAGAATAACTTTGTTTATCTTGTGCTTGAATAAATATGCAGTATGACTAGTGATAGTTGTGATATGTTTATGTCAAGAGTAGTTATTAATTGGTTCGGTCTTTTGTTGACTAATCAATTGGTGCATACTTGTTGAATGTACTCTTGGCATAAATGGTTAAATATTTGACTTATATGTTGATCTTATGTGTAACTCTGATGATCTTGCTATGTTTTGGATATTAGATCCTGATATATTTATAATACTTTGATTACCTTATGCAAGTCTTATGAGTTTAGAACAATGCTCACTCCTTTTCCTCTATAGTGTTTATATGTATTGGACTAACTTGAACTGTTTTGAGTTAATAAGATTTGATTAAGTAGCATTGTCAAAAGAATCAGAAAACATGATCATCTGAGACATCCTTCATGAATTCATATTATGGTAAGTAAAGGTAAAAGATCTCTGGTTTTGAGACCACTCTCTTTCTGATCATTAAATTCTCTATTATTGTACTTCGGATTTTTGTGATCTTCAACACCCTCAGTGGTTGATAAACTGACTATGAGCCTATCAAACCTCATAGGTTCTAACCCAAGTCATTAGAACCAAACACTTCTCAAACAATATTCCATTACCTTACTCTGATATATCCCCTATATTTTGTTCTGATTCACTTAATTTTCTTGAGATATCAACTTAGTGATCAAACAAAATTACCACTTGGTATTGGAGTTGCGTTGAGAATGAGGAAGATAGTGTCAAGAAGCACCACATAAGAAAGGAAAGGTCAACCCTACAGCTCTGTCTCTCACAAAGAAATGGAGTATCTATAACCTGAGACATTTGTAAGCCCATCTGTATTCTCTCAAAATGATATAGAGCTGAAAAATGCATATAAATAGTTATTAGGTGCATTCTCCCAATAGAATGTTATCTATTGAAAAGTCGCCTGTCAGCCAGGGCATCTGTATGAGAGTCACTACCCCTTGGTTAAAATATTTCCAATGCACATATGAGATTCACACACAAAAAGAAGGTATTGACACAACAATCGTTGTTATACCATATCAAGGTCAATGGAAATGGTTGAAATTATGTTTCTGCTCTTTATCTCTGATCTTGAATGAGAACATATGATCCTAGAAGTTGTTCGATCTTATTTTTTAGATCCTAGTCCATGATATGTGAAATAAACCTAGACTCTGGTTTTTAGGTTAAGATCTTGGAGACTCTGATAAGTCTTCATAGACTTCAGAAGAAATCTTTGATCCCTAATGGCATATCATTGATCATTGGTTATCTTCCCAGAATTTAAATCTGGAAATGATTTTGACTTAGTCAAAATTGCAGCTCGTAAATAAGGACTCATATATAATATGATGAGTTTATGAGGTATACTTCTTCATGGAAGTTGAGGGATATCAGGAATTATGCCACTTAAAAGAATCCTAATTTCCCCTCTCAGAAGGAACATTTTCGAATCTCTTGACTGAGAGTTTACATCCTTGAACGTGGAAGGCAACTTTTCTATAAAAAGGATTTTCTCACAGGTACACTTGGATGTTTAGATCTTTGAGTGAGTGACACACTGTGAGACTGAGTGACAAACACTTGAGTGTAGAGTGGAGTGAAACACAATATGAGATCACTAAAAAGAAATCACACACTTGCACTGTGAGGAAATGGTTACAACATATAATCTCTTCACTTGACTGTTTGATCCTAAGATTCCACTCTAATACACTTTGAAGGATTACTCAATTAAGTGGGAGAAATTATATAAAAGATTATAGAGATTATCAAGATTCAATAGTTTTTCTGAAACTAAGAAGGGGAGTTACCAACTTTATTGTACTAAGGAAGAGATTCTTCATCTTAGGGGGAGAGATTATTGGGTTTCGATTTTCTGAGTTCCAAAATATTTTTATGTGCTTTATGGGAAAATCTGAAGATTATTGAAGACATTATTTGGAAGACGTATCTATCTGCAACTTTACTGAAAGGCATATGTCATAGCCTACTCGTTTATTCGAGTATTTAACTCAACTCAAATAAGAATGTAATAAGTAAATAGTGGATCAAGCATCAGAGAGATCTCACAAAGTAACATCTGTCAAAGAATAAAGGAACATTGTTCATCTGCAGACTTGAAGATTCACTGGAAGAAGTTCAAGAATTTGATCATGCCTCAGTGATATAAATCAAGATCGTGGATTTAATCAAGTGACAGAGATCTCGTCAAGGTATCATTTATTACAAGGATTCAATCATAACAACAAAGTCAAGACATGAAGAAACGTCACGAAAGTTAGTCACTCATGAACCAGACAGTACATCGAGTGTCAGCATTAAAGTGACGGAATTGATTCATAAGTCTCAGAGACTTTCAGAAGATTGTCAGAAGAATGGATGCTGCTCAGGGATAGTATTAATTCTCTATTAATTAATTAAGTCATATAATTTAATTAAGAGAATAAATTATATCTGCAAGGATTAATTTATTGATTAATTGAATTAAATTGATTAATTAATTTAGAATTAATAAATGAGGATTTTCAGAATGTTAATTGATTAAAATCTGTGATAATTCTAATAAAGACAACTGATTGTACTAGTATGACAATCGGTATGACAATTGATAGTCATACCGAATGTCATGCTAATTCAGTTGATTGTATTGATAGAATTATTATTTAGATTAAAATCAATTATTAATTCAGTAAAACAATTTCATTTGAACTAATATGACAATCGGTATGACAATCAATAGTCATACCGAAAGTCTTGCTAGTTCTTTTTAATTATCTTGCTAGCTCTAATAGATTGTCTCACCGAAAGTC
Source organism: Apium graveolens (assembly GCF_009905375.1). NCBI lineage: Eukaryota > Viridiplantae > Streptophyta > Magnoliopsida > Apiales > Apiaceae > Apium > Apium graveolens. The sequence goes on along the minus strand of NC_133652.1, from coordinate 258,910,262 downwards.
TTTCAAGCTAAAAAGGATTGTCATTCCAGTTCTTTTTCTCTCGGTTGGATTGTTAAATAGAAGAAGTAGCAGCAATTCAAAACATCAATCAATCAAACAGAACACAACATACAGAAGAACAAAAGAGAAAAAGAAGCAGAAAAATATTACATCTATTCTGCAACTTCAAGATCAATTTTCTAGATTGTAAAGTTAAATCCAATCAACTAGAAATACTTATCTTGTTCTTGTGTATCTATCTAGCGGATTAAAATCCCTAGAACTTAATCTCAAATCGCTTTTAGCATTTGATCTTTTAATTACAAAAATAGAAAAAGTTCATGTCAAATTTATTCTAAATTTGTAATAATTGATTTGAGATTAATCCCTTGTAACCGATACCGTAGTTGTAACACCTTTCAAGTTTAATAAAAGTTTTATTTAACTTGAATTTTGTTTCACAATTTTATTCCGCATTTTATTCGACGAAACGGTATTGTTTGCATTCAACCCCCCCCCTTCTACAAACAAATTGGGACCTAACAATTGGTATCAGAGCCTTCTGATTAACGTACAAATCAAGATCCTAGACTTTTGTGTTTCTTTCACTTCTTGAATTTTTATTCACTCAAAAATTCATAATGACTACATAAAAAGTTGGAACCGTTAAAATTCCACTTTTCGATAAAGAAAATTATGTGATGTGGAAGAAGAAGATGCTACTGTTTTTACAGGTTGCTAATCCCAAATATTTGCAAGTGTTGAAGAAGGGTCCAAAAATTCCTATGGTTATTGAACCAGAGGTAATAGAGAATGATGTGGTGATCACCAAAGCGAGAACTTATGTGAAGGATCCTGAGGACTTCTCTCCTGCTGAAATAGAAGAAGCTTCCCTGGATGCTAGCCTTCAATTAATCTTAGTAGATTCCCTTAATCCCCTAATGAACAGACATGTGATGAATTGTAAAGATTCTAAACATATCTGGGAAACTATTGAGATTATTAATGAAGGCACAGAGGAAGTTAGGGAGAACAAACTAGAAATCCTAACCTCTGAGTATGAATACTTTAAATCCAATCCAGGAGAAGGAATCACTGAAGTGTTTGAGAGGTACAATGCATTGATCAACAACCTGAACATTAATGGTAAATACTATTCCATCAGGGAGGTCAATAAAAAGTTCCTTTTAACACTGCCAACTCATCTCGAACATAGAATCACTGCCATAAGAGAAGCAAGAGATCTGAGTGAGATTTCTTTGGAAAGGCTATATGGTGTGTTAAAGACTTATGAGTTGGAGCAGATTCAGCAGAAGGAAGTTTACGAAAAAAAAAGAGTGGTCAGCACGTCTACTGCTCTGGTAGCTGATGAACAGCAACAACAACCACTATATCAACAACAATCTCAACAGTCAGATAGAATGGTACAGTCTTCCAAGGTTGAAGATAATGTGATAGTAGCAGAATTTGATTCTCCTACTACAAATCAATCAGGAGATGATTATTATTCCTTGGAAGAACTGGAGCAATTGGAGGATGAGTCAATGGCCCTGATTGTCAAGAGATTCTCAAATGTCAGATTCAAAAGGAATCCCAAGTTCAAGTACAAGTCCAACTACAACAGATTCCAGAAAGGTGGATCTTCATCCTCTAACACCAGCAGTGGTGGGTATAAAACAGGGATGGTTGATCGAAGCACCATTCGATGCTTCAACTGTAATGAGTTGGGACACTTTGCCACAGAATGCAGGAAGCCAAAACAAGCAAGGAAGAACTCTTACGATTCTAATCAGAAGAGTAAATCTGAAAGGGCGTACCTGGCAAAGGGAAGAAGCTGGGATGATACTGACAGTGAAGATGAAGAAGTTGGGAATCTTGCTCTCATGGCTAGTGATGCAAGCACCTCATCGTCAAGAAAAGAGGTAAAACTTTCTGATGCTGAAATGGTTTATCATCTAAGAGGTAACTTAGATTGTGCTCGTCGTGATAATGAATTGTTAAATCAACAAATCAAAGACCTTGAGAAAGAGGTCAATGAATTAAGACTTGTGCACATTAATCAAGATAAACTTAAAGACCAAGTATCTTTTCTAGAGAATAGAGTTGACTGTTATAGACAACTCGAAACTATTCTCAAAGACAAGATCACCGGTCTTGAGGCTAAGGTTAAAGCTTACTTTAATTCTTGTTCGAAGTCCAAAGAGTTTTACAATAAGCAAGCTGTTAATCAAACACATGGAATAGGTTATGATTACAATGCTGCTATTGGAAAATTAGGCATAAACTCCCCTCCTCATGTATGTGCTAAAGGCAGGGAAGTACCACATGTGCTTAAGGGTGTTGATGAACCCCTCTATAAGGAATCAATTGCTGAACCATTTGATGAGACCTCTTTTATTATTCAAGAAGAAATCCGTGCTGAAGATAATGCTAATGGGAAAGCTGTCTCCAAGTCAAGTGTGTCAAAAGTTCCAGTCAAGGTTGTGAAAGCAACTGAGACTAACTCAGACACACATGAGTTGGATAACACAAATGCCATGTCTACCATGCATAAGTTGCCTATTGTTAATCCTTCTCATAAAGCATGTGGTGTTCCTGATTGTATGTCTTGTGCTTTTAATCTGTTGTTTGCTTATTTTAATGGTAAGCATGCTTCTAATGATAAGACTACTCCTCGTCAGCATGTGAATAATAGAAAGCATGATAGGTCTAAGACTGCTAGTCCTCCTAAAGCTAGAAAGGAGACATTTGTGCCTAAGCCTAAACATAAATCTGATAAGGCTGTTTTAAAGGTCAAATGTTCAGTCATTGAGAATGTTGAGAATAGTGAAATTAAGAATGTTGTTTTGCCTGATAAAGGCCAATTTTACAAGTATGCCGGACCCAGCCAAGCTTGGGTTCCGAAGAAGTTCTAATTCATTTGTATTGCAGGGCATTAAACAGGTACAACCGGTAGTGTGGATTCTTGACAGTGGATCGTCAAGACATATGACCGGAGATAGAGCCCTGCTATCAAATGTGGTTGAGAAAGCTGGCCCAGTGGTTACCTTTGGAGATAACAGCAAAGGTTTAACGGAGGGATATGGCTGTTTGCAAGCTGGAAATGTTATCATTGAAAATGTATATCTTGTGCAAGGACTTGAACACAATCTGCTTAGCATTAGTCAGTTCTGTGACAACGGCTACAATGTTTTATTCGACAAGCTGAAGTGTCAGATTCTGCACAAGAAAAGTGAAAAACCCTCCTTAATGGGAATACGGAAAGGAAATCTGTTCGTAGCTGACATGAACTCTGGAAGCAATCTTGAAGTCAATTGTTTCTATGCAAAAGCATCGTCAAATGAGAGTTGGCTATGGCACAAGAGACTTTCCCATCTCAATTTCAAGACAATGAATTCTCTTGTCAAAAGAGAATTGGTAAGAGGTCTGCCTCAGCTGGAATTCTCTCCAGAAGGACTATGTGAGGCTTGCCAGAAAGGAAAGTCAAAGAAAGCAAGTCACAAAGGCACTGACACATCTTCCATAACTGGTGTTCTGCAATTATTGCACATGGATTTATTTGGTCCAGTTAATATCCTTTCTATGTCAAAGAAGTGTTACTGTCTTGTGATAGTTGATGACTATTCCAAGTATACGTGGGTTTTATTTCTTCACTCTAAGGATGAAACACCACAAGTTGTGATTGATCATATCAAGATGATTGAGTTAGATTCTAACGTCCCTGTTAGAGCAATAAGGTCAGATAATGGAACAGAATTCAAGAATGCACTTCTAAATGGATTCTGTACAGACAAAGGGATTACCAGACAATTTTCAGCTCCTAGAACCCCTCAGCAAAATGGAGTGGTAGAAAGGAAGAATCGTACATTGATTGAAGCTGCAAGAATGATGTTAAATGAATCAGGTCTTCCAATGTACTTTTGGGCTGAAGCTGTCAATACTGCATGTTATACTCAGAATCGAACTCTAATCAACAAAGACTTCATGAAAACTCCTTATGAGACTTTGAATGAACAGAAACCTTCTATCAAATACTTTCATGTATTTGGTGCCAGATGCTTCGTGCTCAAGGATGGAGATGATCGTCGTGGTAAGTTCGAGGCAAAGGCATATGAGGGTATTTTTGTTGGATATGGAAGAAGATCATATAGAGTGTATATCATTGATCAACACAAAGTAACTGAAAGTGTCAATGTTACATTTGATGACACTAAACTCCCTAGTATCCAAAATGAAGATCCTTCTGAGAAACTGAAGTTTGATGATACATCAGATTCAGAGTCAGAACATGGTCAAGAACCTGAGGTTGGTGCTGTTGAAGAACCTGTTAATCCTGATAATACTCAAGGTAATAGTGATGGAAACTCTGGAAACAATGGAGATACCACTGCTACTGACGGAGAATCTTCAAGTCAACATGGCAACAACTCAGGGGGAGATGCTGAAGGATCATCTAGTAGGACACAACATCACAATGAATTTCAAGGCGAATCATCAAGATCAAATCTTCCAAGACAGACTGTCTGGAATAAAGCTCACCCTTTTGAGTTGATTATTGGTGATCCAGATGTTGGAGTCAGAACTAGACGTGCTACTCAAAATGAGTGTCGGTTCTCAGGATTTCTTTCTGAGATGGAACCTAAGAAAATTGAAGAAACACTGCTTGATCCAGATTGGGTGATTGCTATGCAAGATTAACTCAATCAGTTTGAAAGTCAACAAGTCTGGAAACTGGTACCTAGGCCTGTACACAAGAAAGCTGTTGGTACAAGGTGGGTATTCAGGAATAAACTAGATGAAGATGGTGTGGTTACAAGAAACAAGGCAAGACTGGTAGCTAAAGGGTATTCTCAAGCTGAAGGTATTGATTATGATGAAACCTATGCTCCAGTGGCTAGACTTGAGGCCATCAGGATATTTCTGGCATTCGCAGCATTTTCAAACTTTAAAGTTTATCAAATAGATGTCAAGAGCGCCTTTCTGAATGGAAAGCTGGATGAAGAGGTATATGTAGAGCAACCTCCTGGTTTTGAAGATCCAGATCATATGGATTTTGTCTTCTTTCTTTTCAAGGCTATCTATGGGCTAAAACAGTCACCAAGAAAATGGTATGACACTCTCTCTGAATTTCTTATTGAAAATAGCTTTATTAGAGGTGTCATAGACAAAACTCTCTTTTCTAAAAAACATAAGAATGATACTATATTAGTCCAAGTCTATGTGGATGATATAATATTTGGGTCTACTAATGATAATCTCTGTAAGAGATTTGCTAAGTTAATGCACAGCAAGTTTGAAATGAGCATGATGGGAGAGCTGAAGTTCTTTCTTGGATTACAAGTAAATCAAAGGTTAGATGGAACATTTATTTGTCAATCCAAGTATCTCAAGGAACTCCTCAAAAAATACAATCTAGAGGATTCTGCATCAGCAAGGACTCCATCAACTACAGCTGTCAAGCTTGGACCATGTGAAAACTCCATTAAGGTAGATGTCACAAGCTACAGAGGTATGATTGGCTCGTTACTCTATCTTACTGCAAGTAGACCAGATATTATGTATGCTACATGTTTATGTGCAAGGTTCCAAGCGGATCCTAGAGATATTCATCTCGTTGCTGTTAAACGAATCTTAAGATATCTTAAGGGAACACCAAATCTAGGTATTTGGTACCCTAAAGAATCTGGTTTTAACCTTGTCGGATATACAGATTCAGATTATGCAGGAAGTGTTGTTGATAGGAAAAGCACCTCAGGAAGTTGTCAATTCTTAGGAAGCAGGCTAGTCTCATGGTACAGCAAGAAACAGCAAACAGTTTCCAACTCAACGGCCGAGGCTGAATATATTGCTGCTGGAAGCTGCTGTGCTCAGATCTTGTGGATTAGGAACCAACTACGAGACTATGGCTCTGTATTGAACAAGATTCCTATTTTATGTGACAATACAAGTGCAATAGCCATCACCAACAACCCTGTGCAGCACTCGAGGACAAAGCACATTGACATCAGGTATCATTTTATTAGAGAGCACGTCATGAATGGTACTGTTGAACTATTTTTTGTTCCAACAGAAGAACAAATAGCAGATATTTTCACTAAACCACTTGACGAATCCACATTTACCAGATTAGTTGGTAAATTGGGCATGTTAAATAGTTTTAGTGATTAATTTAATTAATATCTGGAATCTGTTCTTGAATGAATTTACAAATGAATTTTTCATAAATGAAAAATTCATTTGCAAATTTATTTTATCATTTTATCATATTTCTTGCTTATTTCTATGTAATATATATTATCTTATCTATGTTATTTACTCTACTTGTTAATTTAAAATATCTCAGAATATTTTATTTCCTCTAAAGATATTTTTCTATGAATTTTATTTGCTAAAATTCAACAGAAATCTATTTTTGGAATAAAAATAATTAATTCTGAAATATTGTCTTTGTCTCTGTGAAAATTTTAAGTGTTTATTTCAGTTGTACTATTTTGAAATATAGCTTCAGTACATAATTAGAGGTCTGTACATATTTATTTTGTTTTTCTACTACAAAGACAATCGGCAAGACAATTAAAATTGTCTTGCTGAAAATCATTTCAGTACACATGTAAATATAAATCTGTTAATGCTTATTTTATCTTATTCTAGAAAGACAATCGGCAAGACAATTGAAATTGTCTTGCTGAAAGTCATTTTAGTAATAATGATTGCTTATTTTAAAATCAGATTAATTTTATAACTGGCAAGACAATCGGTATGACTATTGATTGTCATGCCAGTAATAAAATTAATATCAGAATTATATTGTTTTATTTTGTACTGGTATGACAATCGGTATGACTATCAGATTGTCATACCAGTTATTTATTTTTATTTGTTTCTTTTCCTTCTTTTGCCTGGTATGACAATCGGTATGACAATCCCGGATTGTCATACCAGCTGTTATATAAAGGCTGTTGCTGTTTTGTTTTAAACCATTTCAACATAGCAGTTCATTTCAAAAAATTTTGAACAGTTTTTTCACTCCCATTTTCTCTCTTCTCTCTCCTCGAACAAACAAAAAAAAAATCAGTCAGTCACCATATTTCCTTGCTCGAGTTTTCACTCAGCAAACTTAATCATCACTTTAGTGATATATACTTACAAGTATATATATAAAGAGATGCTGTTGAATTTTTCTTAAATAAAATCATTATAAAAAATGCAAAAACAAATTAAAATCAGTTTGCCCCTTCAAATTCCATTTGTGTTATTGAATTTGAACTTTTAATTTTAATTTTAATTTCTTATTTGTGTCTTTTGGTTTGTCAAAACTGTGTTAGTGATTTAAGAATTTTAACGAGATACAATTCTGTCTAAATTTTTCGATTATAATTAATTTAATTCGAATTATTAAATTAATTTAATTAATTTGAATTTTCTTAAAATTATTCTTAAAATTCTGAAAAGCTTGTGTCTTATTATTATTCTTTAAAAAATGGCTCTCAATTTCCAAATTGTCGCGCATAATCAGGTTGGTTATTTTAATCCGGAAAAATGTGATGTTGAAAAATTTAAGCCTTGGATTAGATTTTTAAATGATCATTCGATTGTTAGCTCTGCTATTAAATCAAATGTGATTTTAAACGTCGATCTACTTAGACTGATTTGCACAACTTCTACTGTGGCCGATGATTCAAAATCTTTTTCATTCACCATCGCAAACACACAGTATGTAGTTGATGAAACAGTCGTCAATCGTGCGTTAAATTTTCCACTAGACAATTTCTGTAATTTACCCTCTGAAAATGATATCATAAATTTTTTCAATGCCATTCACTATCAGGGGGTGATCAATTTAACCAAACTTTCTAAATCAAATTTGGTGTCTGAATGGGATATATTCTTCGATACACTTTCCAAAGTATTTGCCAACTGCACAAAATCTAATTTTCATAACATTACTTCCACCCTGCAGTATATTGGTCTTGCGGTTGTTTTCAATCAAAGGATCAATTTTGGCAAACTACTTTTTCCCATTCTCTTGAGACGTCTAACTTCTGCTTTACGTGATCATTCTACAAATCGTAGGGTATCATGTTACTATGCTCGTTTTCTTATGCTTATAGCAGATCATCTACTCACCCCTGAACACAAAGCACTTTTTGCTAACTCTGCTGTAACCGAACCCCCACCAGTTAGCAAAAAGATTTACACTCGTCAAGACACAACCTTCAAATTTATGCAAGTACCAGTACTTGTATCTGCTTTCATGGCCAATTATATTCCCTTACCTATTTTTAATCTACCCGGCCATGAACAGCAACCTCAACCTCCAGTGGTTCAAGCCACCCAGGCTCTTCCATTACAGGTAGTAACTCCTCACTCTCACTCTCTTTCTACTTCTGTTAACAGACCCTCAGTGGTTGTTAGGGCTGACCATGAAGTTGTAGAACCACAGCTTCAATCCCAGGTCATAGAGCCAAACACAGAGTTTCATTCTATCTCAACCTTTCCCCCACTGTCTAAAATGTTACCCAGAAGATTACTAGGAAGTAGTACAATGTCAAATACGAGTGAACCCTCAGCTCTGCCTCCTCCTAAGAAAAGAAAAACCTATTCTGAGGCATCTGAAAGCCCATCCTTGTCCTCCCAACAGGACATGGACTTTGAAATGGCCAATGAACAGTTACTAGAGGCATTCTCTCAACAGGATGCATCTATTGAAATTCGCCATAGGGCCATGGCATCTTGTACTGAGTCAAGCACAATTCCATTACTCACAATGGAACCATACACTTCCCCAGATAATACTCAGGACACACAGCGAGGAGTGCACGTAGAGTCGGTTACAGTGCCTGCCATAGTTACGGCAGAAGAGCAGTCACATGCTTCAGAGGGAAAATCTGACTCTCCGCCATCTTTAATAGAGTCATTTTCTCCCCTCCCAGATCCAACAACTCTGGCTCCCTTATGGGATTCTCCACTCGCAGATTTATCTGGAGAAAGTGGAGGGCAACTCGGTCAATCTATCCCTGAAGCAATTCAGACATCTATTCCAAAAGATTTGATAGCATTGATTGAGGATTGGGACTCGCGAATTCCCATTGCACCACCACTGACCTCTCTTGAAGAGGCTAGGGTGATTTTTAATGCAGGTACACAAGAACAGCAATTGGAAGACTCCTCACGAGCAATCATATTGAGAGAAACACATGCACGTGAGATGAGTGAACCAAACACGAGTGAACTTCAGGTGAGAGCACACACAGACACTGATACTGTCAACCTGTTAGCTCAGATTGCTGCCCTGAAAGAAGAACTTGCTAAAAGTCAAGCTGAAGCTCAAGCATTCAAAGCACAAGTGGTTGAACGGTCTTCTTCTTCCACCTCTGTCGACAATCAGCTTGCAATCATAAGGAATGACATCTCAGATTTAAAGACTACTGTAATACCAAAGCTCAATTCTATTCAGGACACTCCAAATTTATCAGCTGATGACATATCCAACTTCTGCTCCCTACATACAAGAATGACTTCTCTTGAAGACCTCGTTGAGATGAATCATTCACTGGACAACTCAAGATTTCTAAAGATAGAGACGGGCATGGAACATCTAAATGAAGGCATGAAGCACTTATATTACATGATCAAGAATTCTCATTGCCCTAATAAAGAACAAAGAGCTTATTTTGAAGGACCGTCTGGTGGAGGATCAGGCTCTGGAAGTGGTGGAGGTTTCAAAGGAAAGTCAGCAGAGGATCCCTCAACTAAGGGGGAGAAGAAAGGGAGTAGTTCCAAAGGGAAAGAAAAAGATACTTCTGCTGGAGATAAAGGAAAGGCTGATGATGCCTACTACAGTGGAGAACAGGATGACTTCGATATTTTTGACATTCCCACTGAACCAGTTCAGGAAGATAAAGATGGGTTATTTGAAGCTGAAGAAGAAAGTGATTTTGAAGATTGGGAAGAAGAAGATACAGTGGATCCTAGGTTTGAGAAAGAATTTCAGAAAGAGCAGTCAGAGATGCAAAGAAAAGAAGCTGAACTCAAGAAGGTCTCACAGATCATTGATAGGAGAAAAGACATACAAAGAACAGAAACTCTTCAAAAGCAACGTCTTCATGACATTAAAGCTCAAGAAAGGAGAAGAGATGTCAGACTAAAGATTGGTGGAAAGTGGGATGAAGCTAGGAGAGTACTCGATATGCCTCAGCTATGCACTAACAATGATAGGCAGTTCTTACATCTTCTTGACAAGCTGGAAATCTCAAATCCTAACAATGACATGTACATGAATGCTATCAAGACTGAAGTCTCAAGGATCACAACTGCTTTTGATAGATCCCTAAATGAGATGAGCATTTTTGTATATTGTCAGAGTGAAGGATCATTCAAGGTGTCACTTCATCTATTTGAGAATCGTTCGTTGTCAGAGATTTGGGTTCTTTTAAACAAAGTGAAAAGAAGCTCAGAGTTGAATGAAGTTCTTCGGGAAAGGCTTAAAGAGTTTGCCAGCAGGGCTAGTCCTCAAGTGGTCAACAATCCTCATCAAGTGAGATTCTTTAAGTCTGATTGTCTTCAAATCTGTCAGCTAGATGTACAATCTCTTAAAGACTACTCAGCTAAGCATCTGGTCTGGATGGAACATCATTTGAGAACTGCTGGATATTCATCCATGTTGAAGACTCAAGCTGCTGACTTGATTCAAGCTTATTGTGAGAAGAATGTTAAAAGGTACAATCAACTCAAGAATAAGTTGAAGACAGTTGGAGTTCAACCAGTCAGACCTGCAAGCTTCACTTCAGAAAAAGATCGTATCTTTGACAAGGAATTGCTTCAAGATTTAGAAGAAGGTGAAGTCAGAAGAGAAGACAACTAAAGTCAATTAGCTCAAAACTCAATGTAATATGATTAGAGCGTTATGAATCAAGATAGACTAATGTAGTTATATGTTCAGGCTAGAGGAACATCTATCTTGTATTCACTTGTAAATTTCATTTGGAATCTGAAAAATGTTAAATATAATCCAGAACTTTTCTGCTATTTACTTTACATTACTGTTTATATCTTTTTCTTATTTGTTAGTTGAGTTATCCTCTAGGTATTTACTGTTATTGTCTAACAAGCAAATAGGGGGAGATTGAAAGGCATATGTCATAGCCTACTCGTTTATTCGAGTATTTAACTCAACTCAAATAAGAATGTAATAAGTAAATAGTGGATCAAGCATCAGAGAGATCTCACAAAGTAACATCTGTCAAAGAATAAAGGAACATTGTTCATCTGCAGACTTGAAGATTCACTGGAAGAAGTTCAAGAATTTGATCATGCCTCAGTGATATAAATCAAGATCGTGGATTTAATCAAGTGACAGAGATCTCGTCAAGGTATCATTTATTACAAGGATTCAATCATAACAACAAAGTCAAGACATGAAGAAACGTCACGAAAGTTAGTCACTCATGAACCAGACAGTACATCGAGTGTCAGCATTAAAGTGACGGAATTGATTCATAAGTCTCAGAGACTTTCAGAAGATTGTCAGAAGAATGGATGCTGCTCAGGGATAGTATTAATTCTCTATTAATTAATTAAGTCATATAATTTAATTAAGAGAATAAATTATATCTGCAAGGATTAATTTATTGATTAATTGAATTAAATTGATTAATTAATTTAGAATTAATAAATGAGGATTTTCAGAATGTTAATTGATTAAAATCTGTGATAATTCTAATAAAGACAACTGATTGTACTAGTATGACAATCGGTATGACAATTGATAGTCATACCGAATGTCATGCTAATTCAGTTGATTGTATTGATAGAATTATTATTTAGATTAAAATCAATTATTAATTCAGTAAAACAATTTCATTTGAACTAATATGACAATCGGTATGACAATCAATAGTCATACCGAAAGTCTTGCTAGTTCATTTTAATTGTCTTGCTAGCTCTAATAGATTGTCTCACCGAAAGTCTTTCAAGCTAAAAAAGATTGTCATTCCAGTTATTTTTCTCTCGGTTGGATTGTTAAATAGAAGAAGTAGCAGCAATTCAAAACATCAATCAATCAAACAGAACACAACATACAGAAGAACAAAAGAGAAAAAGAAGCAGAAAAATATTACATCTATTCTGCAACTTCAAGATCAATTTTCTAGATTGTAAAGTTAAATCCAATCAACTAGAAATACTTATCTTGTTCTTGTGTATCTATCTAGCGGATTAAAATCCCTAGAACTTAATCTCAAATCGCTTTTAGCATTTGATCTTTTAATTACAAAAATAGAAAAAGTTCATGTCGAATTTATTCTAAATTTGTAATAATTGATTTGAGATTAATCCCTTGTAACCGATACCGTAGTTGTAACACCTTTCAAGTTTAATAAAAGTTTTATTTAACTTGAATTTTGTTTCACAATTTTATTCCGCATTTTATTCGACGAAACGGTATTGTTTGCATTCAACCCCCCCCCCCCTTCTACAAACAAATTGGGACCTAACATTTACATAATGGGGTGAAGAATCTGTTCTTCGCTGAAGCTAAATGTGTATAGAAGGTGTGATATATAACGACTCGCATTATTTAAATGTATAATTATTAAATGATTAGATGAGTAAAATATGTATATGGGTTCTGTCAGCAGGTTATTATTTTGTTATTAAGTACATGTGATTGTTGGTGTTCGAGGATTATTTGTGTAATTAGTTGTGAAGCTGTGTTGTCTTGTTTTTGTATTTTAAGGTGATTTTATTCAAGATTTATTTTCATAAATACTTGGGTTATCTCTAAAATTATATTTATTACTTCTTAATTTCAGTGACTATTTTTAGGAGTTTATAAAATTTAGAAATCATTATTTTATTGTTTATTTATCTTTAAATGATTTTCTGATTTCATTTAATTGTAAAGTTAGTATTTAATTCTAGAATTCTTCAAAAATTACGAAATTCATATTTTATTAAGTTAGTAATATATTGGGAGTTTTAAAATTATTTTGGACATTTTTAGGATTTATTTAACCAGCGCGTTATTTTGTTTAAGTGTAAATAAGTATCCAGTGTACGTTTTTAAGATGATTTAAAAACCTTGAAAACTTTGTTTAGTTAATTGTTAATTAATACGATAATTTTAAAGTTATTTCGGTAAAATGTTAGAATTATTTTTACTCATAATTTGCTCATTTAGATATACGTGTTTCGTGTTTTACGGGTATTTCAGAGTACGTGTTGCAGATAAAAAAAAACACAAACACACAAATAAAACCGCCTGTCTTTCATCTCTCTATCTCAACCCTCTCTCTCTCCTTCTAATCCCTTTTTCCGATTTCTCTTTCAATTGATTCTTTCTTCCAATTGATTTTCTTGGTTGTTTCTCGAATCTATTCCTCCTGTCTATCAATTCTCCTTGATTTCTTTTCCTTCTGCTCCTGTTTTCCTCTGGCTCCGGTAAGCCGCCGCTGCTCTGCTCCTTGTTCCGGTGGAATCGCCGCCTTGCTTCTTCTTTTTCTTCCTGTCGTTTACTCAATCCTTTTCTAGAAATTGTCGTGTGTGTGTCATGTGTGTCTTTGTGCCGCCTGCCCTATTATTTTCCCCTTGTTCCGCCGCCGCCCCTCGCTGCTTTCCAGCGAGGCGGTGGCACGTGGTGTAAGGTTATGTATATTTGCTTGTCGCGGTTCTGTTGCTCCTGTTTTGGTGATGTGGTGTCGATTGGTTTATCTGATTTATTTTAATTATTCATAAAATATTCGAATAAAATTATAAAATACGATTAAAACATAAAAATACGAATAATGATGATTAATAAGTATATTTAATTGGTGTTTGTAAATTGCGAATTGACATTGTTGGTTGAATCGGTGGATGGGACTTGGACAATTAGATTTTTAGTGATTGTGTTGTGATTGATTTGACGTCGAGATGTTCGACGGGTTAGCCGATAATCAAAGGAGGTGCTGCCCGATTTCCGGAAAATTAAATTACGGAAATACGAGGGCGTACCCAATGACTATCCGAACGTCGATCGGTTATATGAAACTACTTTATACGAAACCTGATTATGTGTTGTGATGAAATACTTTGCAAAAACCGGTAACCCGAATTTCGTAAAAGGACAAATATACCTATTTTTTGAAAATGAACACTGAACCGACTTTCAAATATATGAAACCTAATTGATACGTATATTATTATATGTGAAGTATGTTATAAGTCGGGTTTTGTTAACGTTCAGGTAGATTGTAAGCGAGGATATGTCAAGCATAATCGAATGTCTAAGTTAGGGTGTTTCAACTTTGTAGGTTCTAGGAGGAAAGCCCAAGAGTTGGCGTTGGTATAAAGATAGCCTAGTGGTTAGTCGACGAGCTCAGTAAGGTTCCAATCGAGGGACCTGAGTGTTGAAGTCGAATCCAAGGTAATCTAGTGGTTAGACGTTAAAGCCTGAGTTTCAAATAATTGTATATATGAATAATTGTTGATTTAAATTACGTACTGGAATACAACGATTTAAGTTACGTATCCCCTGGGTTTCAAATTGTTTTGTTAACTTGTGTTTTGGGGGAAATGTAACTTCTGAAAATATCTATCTCTAAATTTTAAATAAAATGAAAATGTTTTGGAAGTGTGCTGTGATATAATTATTTTGACAAGAGATAGATAAGTGATTTGGAAAACTGGATAAAAATGATCAAATAATTGGATGAGTGTGCGCAGGGGGCCCGTAAGGGCCTGAAAGATAGCGTAAGAGGCGAAGTGGTTGCGCACCCTATATAACCACCAGCCCATCGTGACAGGGACCTAGCTAGTCTCTAAGTTCCGAAACAAGTTTTCATAGGATAGCCAAGATATAGTTATCCTATGGAGATAGCCTGATCAACTGTCTCACCAGGGATCATCCAATACTTTTATATCTGAGAAAGTCATTTTGAGGTTCCCGGGGAGGAACAAGTGATTTTATAGGTCCTGTGATTGGACAAGTTTTATGGTTCCCTTAACGGAACAAATGATTTTGGGTCCCCGTAACAGGATAAATGGTTTTATGGGTCCTGCGATGGGACGGAAGATTTTAAAATGAAAGTAGCATGCTAAAATTTAACTCTGGTATTCACACAACACAGTTAATGAAATGTTTTATAGAGCATGCTAGCTATTGAGATCCAGTTTTCATCGATTTTCATATGTTTACTTGTTTTATAAACGAGTTATGATTTTTGGTCCTATAAATGTTTAGCATATTTTTTTTTGATTATTATTCATATAGTGGTACTGCTGAGCAATTGATTACTCACCCTTGCAAAATGTTTTATATATGTATTGCAGATACCTAGGAGATTTTCCCATGGTAGTCGGGCAGAGTTCCAGTTCCTTCCGTGTCGGGCTCCTCTGAGGTAGTTGTGTCAGACCTGAAATGGTCTGTTGAGTGGCTGTATTACGATAGTGTCGTCATGGTGGTTGTAATGAGTTAGTTTTGTTGTAGTTATAACCTAATTCATACTTAAACCTGGAAAAGATCCTGGTAAGAGGGGTCGTGATTATGTTTTATCAATGAAATAAATTTTATTATGTTAATTGTTGTGTTGTGGATGACGTCAACTCCTGACCCCGGGGTTGTGGCCGTCACATGATAGATATAAGATAATATTATTCCAAGTCCAGGATTGAAAGTTGAAAGCTGATTGAAGATTTTTGGTTATGGTTAGTTGAGTTATCCTCCAAAATATTGCTTCTCCATTATTATTTGACCGTCAGGTGTAACAATCAAATAGGAGAAGATTGTTGAGCAAGATTGAAGCTGAATGTATAACTCAACAATATTGGTTTGGATAATTCAACATAGAACAAGGACTTTGAAATAATCTATGTTCCACTAGAATCAGTACAAATTGTTTATTGGGCATATACACAAAAGGTTTTGGTAGCTGCAGTGAAGAAGACGTCAACAGTGATCCATATGAAGTTCATTAATATGTTCGGGTATCGGAGGAATAAGGTTGGAGTCATTCGAAGCAGTTATCAGGATTAGTGTGAAGACCTCAAGGATTACTAGTGAAGTTGGTTATATTTGGTAGAAGACTTAACAGTGGTTTGTACGTGTATAATACGAAGGGCTGAGAGTGGAACTAGTCATCTGTGAAACAGACCCTTGCACTAGACGTCAGTGATCCGTGAAAGGAAACATAGTATTATTTTTAACTGTTAAGTGGTTTTTGTTCTCGAGAGAATTGAAAATATTTTAAAGTGTAAAGACCCGGAGATTAGAAGGCTTGAAGATACAAAGGATTACAGCCCGAGAATTTACAGGATTTATTTATTCAATGACTGATCTTTTATTGAATCAATAAATGAAAATCAATTCATTTATTTATTTAATTTTACATCAAATTGATTTTCAATAAATAAATTAATTTGATTTTTTTATTAAATAAATATATTAAAAATAATTCATTTATTTATTTATTTATTTTAAAATCAACATTTATTTCTTCTTATCTCAGCTCGCATACAAATTGCATGCATGCAGTCCAGGAGATTTATTAACATAAGAAACTAAACAATTGGTTAACATTGACAAAGAAATGAACACAGGAAATGGCAGGTACAAACTCGTGCGTCTCCTTGTTTTACGCTCGCGCGTGGTATGCACGCTATTCACAGTTAAAAGAAAAAGGAACGAATGTATATTTTTTTATTTATTCAACAAAAGGAATACAGAGATTGCAAAGAAATGAAACAATGGCAGCTCAGTTTTTTTTCTCTGTTTTGTGACGCGCGTGTACAAATCCTCCTGCTGCGTTTTTAGTTTATTCAGCCGCGCGTGAGATTCTTACAACAATACTGTTGTAGCTTAAAAGAAAAAGGAGGAATGCATGTGCTCATTGATTTGTTTATTAAATAAACAAAACAAACAAGCTTTGTTTCCATTCTGTTAACGCAACCGAGTAAAGTCAGGTTATTCTCCAAGGCACTCTTGTTTACTTCTAGTCGCCACTAAACTTGGATGCAAGAGAAATCAAGTGCAAAAAATCCATCTCCTAGTCGCAAGTAACCTCCACATGAGGTAAGAATCGCAAGTAAGATCCTAGAGTGCTTCAAGTCGCAGCAAAAGACATAATAAGGTTAGAAAAAGTCGCAAGCCAGCAAATGTTCCAAGGAAAACTTTTTGTTGATCACCTAGTCGCCAGTAAAGTGTGAAAAGATAATGCTAAGAATAAAACTACTCTTCTTGTCACAAGTAAAGGAAAGGTAATGTACAGGGGACATAAGTTAATAATTCATTTGAAAGCTGTCAATTAAAATGCTTGGTCCTGGTGCAGCCACGTATCTCCCTCTCTCTCCTATAGCCTACCACTCTATATAATCAATCAACAACAAATGAAATTGTATCTCTCCATTTTTACAACAGTGCGGAGCTCTTACAAAATAATCTCAGCACTTATTTGAAAGCTTGATTTGACAAGGAGAGGTCATGTCCAATATTATTCACACCATTTAAAGCGTTACAAACTTGTAACACTCATTATTTAAAGCTCCTTTGATTATATTTAATACCTTTTGATAAGAGCTTTAGATTTTTAGAGTGATAAGAAGAACCCTAGATTTATAGCTTGTTGCTTTGGTTCTTTTTATATTTGTAGCTTCGAATCTTTGTATTTGGAGTTGTAAGCAAACCCATTCAAAAGTATATATACCTAGAATCTCTTTGTTTTTTATTTCATTTTGGTTTTAATATTCCACTACATTAATGTGATAAAAACGAAAAACATATATTCACCCCCTCTGTATGTACCTTTTGGACCTAACAAACACCCATGTGCACTTGGAGTATTCATCGACTATCACTAAAGCATATATTTTCCTTGATAGTGACAACACATTCACTGGACCAAATAAATCCATGTGAATTAACTGAAGAGGTTCAGTTATGCTTGTCATTTCCTTGCTTCTGTGTGATGCTTTCTTTGACTTCCCTTTTTCACATGCTTCACAGAGTCCTTCTTGACAGAATTTCGTACGTGGTAAACCTCTCACAAACTCCCTCTTTACCGAAGAGTTCATTGTTTTGAAATTCAAGTGCGAGAGCTTCTTGTGTCATAGCCAACTTTGTTTAAATGAAGCTTTATTGTAGAAACACTTCATTACTCCATCACCGGTAGACTTCAAGACGGCTACGAACATATTACCTTTTCTCACTCCCTGTAAAGCAAGTTTCTCATTTTTCCTGTATGTGATCAAACACCTTTCTGGTCTGAAGTCAACATTGTATCCTTTATCACAAAAATGATTGACACTCAGAAGAGTATGCTTTAATCCTTCCACAATAGTGATGTTTTAATGATGACATTCCCAAATTCCAAATTACCATATCTCGTAGTAAATCCTTTACTGTCACCTCCAAAGGTAAATATAGGGCCAGCTTTCTCAACCACACATGTGAGCATGGACTTTTCTCATGTCATATGCCTATAACACCCGCTGTCCAGAATCCACATGATCTTTTCCTTTCGATTCTTACCCTGCAAACACTGATGGATTAAGAAGACTTTGGTACCCAAGTTTTCTTGGGTCCTGAAGGTTTAGGGGTAAAAACAAGATCAACAAATGAAACCTTAATAGGCTTAGCTTTTATTTTGACTGACTCCTTCTCAGTGCTAGTCTCAACAGAGTTGTCAGACTTAGAGACAGGAGGTACTACAGTCTTTGCATGTATGTGCTCATTACTCATGCTTGTCTTAGTGTCAGTGCAAGTGCTAACAGTTGCATGAACAGTTTTAAAATACTCAGACATGGTAAAAAATGCACATGGCATACAACCAACTATGCCACAAGGCTCATGAAAACTAGGCATGTTAGGCACGACAGGCATACTAGAAGATGTAACAGATTTTACTTTAGCTTTAGTGCATGTATGTGTAAGGTATGCAGCATAATTACAATTATTACATAACTTTCTAGAGGCAGATGAGGAAGATACAAAATCAGATTTCTTATTTACACCTACCTTACCATTCATGTTCTTCTTAGCCTTTAACTTAACACTCTCACCAGTCTTAGGGTCATTTATGGTGTCTGGTTTCTTAAGTGTGTCAGGTCCTTTCTTATCCACCTTGTTACCTAGGTCAGCTTTGGGTTTTGCCTTACTAACAGGAGCCTTGGGAGTCTTAGGGGATTCATCTACCTTCTCTCTCTCTCTCTCTCTCTCTCTCTCTCTCTCTCTCTCTCTCTCTCTCTCTCTCTCTCTCTCTCTCTCTCTCTCTCTCTCTCTCTTTCTCTCTCTCTCCCTCTCTCTCTCTCTCTGTCATCATCAATCAATTCTCCATTAATTAGCAAACTTACTTCATCTCATTGAACAAGTAGATACATCATCCTTAATAACATATGATACCTTTTTTGAGAGAAACATGTTTATCTCGGATGCACCACTATGTTTCTTACTGGTTATCTTAGAATAGTCAAGTCCTATTAAAGTCTTAGATTTAAATCTTTCACTATCTATTATCTTCTTCTAAGTCAAAGATGCATTTTTAAACGCCTGTAACTTCTTATCTAAATCAGCAATTTGGGTTCTAAGAATGGCTTCTATGTCTGCGTTGCACTTAACCTTATTCTCTAGGTATTCATTCTTTTGCTTAAGGTCTTCTAAGCCAACTATAATCATATCTAGTTCATTTCTAGAGGTCAAACTCTCAGCACTAAGAACTAGCTTATCATTTTCAAGTTTATATGCAAGCATGCCTGTATGAACATTATACAATTCTAAAGTAAGTACATGCACAATAGATTTATATTCAGATTTATATATATCAATAGTGGTAAGTTCAGGAACTTGAGATGATTGTGGTGATTCCTCTGCAGAGTCTGCCATAAGAGCTAGATTCACATACTCTTCCTTTTCATCCGAATCAAAATCATCCCAGCCTTTTCCTTCAGCAATGTAAGCTCTTCCCTTCTCCTTAACCACATAAGCATTCATCTTCTATTTTAGCTTCTCATTCTGCCTCTTCAGATCTTCATAAGTTTCTTTTTTTTATAATAATCTTTTCCTTTTGTTGTCTTGAGCTTTTTACAATCAGATGCAAAGTGCCCCAACTCATTGCAGTAGTAACATCTTTTTTTGCTCTTGTCTACCCAACTTGACTTGTAGGCTCCTCTGGAGCTTGACCCTGACGAGTAGCTCCCATTCTAAAATCTCCCAGATGAACCCCTTGATTTATAGTTGGGTTTTCTTCTGAATCTAACATGACTAAATTTTGCATCCATGTATGCCATAGATTTATCCTCCAACTCTTCAAGTTCTTTCTGTGTATAGAACTCACTTTCATCCTATGATTCTCCGTGAGCAATTTCAGCTACAACTATTTCCTATATTTTTGAGGAGGGTACAACCTTGACTTCTTGAGTTTCAGGTTCATAAGCAACAAGTGTAGTGGTTTTTGCAAGTGTCGTACTCTTACTGTCAACAGAACCAGGGCCATAGATAATAGCTCTCTGCTCTTGTTCCAATTCATGGGTTCTCATCTTTCCATAAATCACATCCAGGGACATGGTTATAAAATCAGCTCTTTCCCTGATTAATGTGTTCTTTTGTTCCAAGTGAACTGGCAAAGTCAGCATAAACTTTATGTTAGACTCTCGTATCGGATAAACTTTTCCTTGTAACTTTAGTTCACTTAACAGTCTTGCATATCTTTCAAAGAGTGAGGACAATGTTTCACTGGGTTGAAGTTTAAACGCTTCATATTAAGTCATCAGAATATTTATCTTGTTTTATTTGACTTCTTTTGTACCTTCTATCAACAGTTCAATGGTTTCCCACATATCCTTCGCACTATTACTTCCTAGAAGTTGATAACTCATATCATTGTCGGTCGATTCCACTATTATGATTTGAAAGCTTGTGTCCAGATTTATCAATGCCTTGTCAGTCTTCTATATTTCAACGGATCCCTGGGAGTGGATGTGAAAGGAATTCTTACACCGGCTGTGGTAGACGATTCAACAACTACTTCAATCGGAACATAAGGGCCAATCAGTAATATCCCAATATATAATGGATTCGAAGCTTTCATAAACAACATCATCTTTTTCTTCCAAAGGTTGTAATTATCTATGTCAAATGGGGGAACCTTGATACTTTCAACTCTTTGGTTGTTCATCATCTTGGCGGAATTAAAATTATTTAAAATTTAAAAATTCAAGAAATAAAAAATTTTGAAAATTGAAAAATTTCCAGAAATTTTTCAAGAACTTGTTTCTTTCTCCAGATCTTGATTTGTATGTCAATCAACAAACTCTGATACCAATTGTTATTCCCAATATATCGTAGAATGGGGGTTGAATATGATACCTACAACCTTTTCCGATTCAAATTCAAGTTCTTCGTTATATATGCGGAATCAAAATAAACACGAAATAATTTGAGAAATATATTGTTTAATTAATATAAACCTTGAGGTTGCTACAATCTAATCAATTTAATGATTAACTACAATAAATTCGACAGCACAACACTATGTTTGCAAGCTTAATAAATGAAGTCTTTAATGGAGCTCTTATAAAGACACAGTTGTTGTTGAGGAAGATCATTGAATGAACTTGATTCATTCTGCTGCTTTGTAGTCTTCAATTGCTTTGGACATGTGGCATAATAATATCCACACAAATCTATTCAATTGCTTCTGTTTGTTCAATAAAAACAATCAGGTAAATTACTGGTGACCAGAGGGAATCATTTTACTATGTATTTCTTACTTGCGACCACAAGGTAGCAGTTTTGCCTTGGAATACTTTCTCTTTAAAGTTACTGGAGACCACTAGATAGATTGTTCCTCCTTGAGTTACGTGCGACCACAGGGTTAGAAGTTGCCTTAGAATGTTTCTGTTTTACTAGTGACCACAAGGATACAGTGATTAACTTAACCATTTTCCTTGCACTATCTTTTAACCTGCCACCACAGGGTACAAATATAACTTGCGATCATTAACAAGAGAATGTGTATCCCTTGTGACCACTAGCATAAGGAAATGACGTAGTATATTTTTCTTTCATGTCTTCAATAATTGTATCAATAACTATATCAATAATACTTCTTCTGTCTAACTGAATTAATTCTTTTATGATATGTTGATGCTTGATACACTGGTCTGGTTCACAAACAACTAACATGAACTGATTTAATTCAATTTCTTCTATAGTTCTGAGCTGATACATCTTGATTGATTATTCATTGCTTCATTCACTGAACTCCTGATCTGTAATACTTCAAATCAAATCATTTCACTGACACTGGAAGCCTTTGACATTTTATTCTTCATGGAGGTTTGAACATATTAATAAACTTCTTCCCATGACCTGGTTATGGACTTAGAGCATTAATTCCATCTTTTGATTCTTTATATTTTTCCAGTCTTCATCTTCAGGGTTCCTGTGTTTCACAATTTAATATTATTTATCTGTTTCCGTTTCATGTTGAGTTATAATTCCTCGATTACATGTTATGTTACATTATACTTTACAATCAATTATTATAGAACCACGACTGAATGTATATCTAATTTTAGGGGTGCAATTCGAACTGATCCGACTTAAACTCGACTCGATAAAATGGCTCGACTCGACTTGAAATTGTTATCGAGCTCAAGTTCGAACATACTTTTGGGCTCGATAAAAAACTCGAGTGGAGCCGAGTTATTTTGAGTTTGGCTCGAGCTCGACTCGATAAACTCAAACTCGACTCGACTCGAACACGAGCTCGATTAGTTTTTCCAATTTTTTTAAATATTTATGTGTTTGCTAGTTGAATGTTTTTCGATTTTCTAGTAAAATTAATTTTCCAAACTTATTTATAAATTATTCATATATTTACGTGTATTATTATATATCTATTATATTTAGTAAAAAAAATTAAAATTAAATTATTTTGTAAAAAAATATTTACTTATCCCAACTCTTAAAATTAACTTCCGTAATTGAACTCTAGTTTCTTCACATAATACTACAACTTCTCAATTTTCAAGTGATTGCCTTATACCTAAAGATCAAATTATATTATCTATTTTTGGATAATTATGTATAGGATATAAATTATAATGAATATTTTTTTAATAATCAAGACAGTTTGATTGATATATATTAAATGCAAGTAGTATTATTGAAATATATTTGATATCACAGTTATTACTCTATTTAATATTTTTTACAAGCCCATACAACAATCACTCTGTTAAGTTCAGTTGTTGATTATAAATATAATTTATAAGTCGTAACCCATAATTGTATTTACCGACAAATCATCCTAATATATGTAATTTATAAAAATATTAACGATTTTTAGTTGATGATGCCAATTTTAAATAAGCAAAAAAAAATTTCATAATAAAAAAATTATAATTTATTATTGTTATTATCATCATATATTATTTAAGATATTTAGTTAATAATAAAGATAAAATGCATCTGTAAAATATTTATGAATAGATGACATTAGATTGTTATTTAAGTAATTGTATAAGTAGAGTATCAAAAATATTAAATTTGTTGCTCTGAAATCATTTTAAATGAAATGATATTTTTGTGTTGAACTTAAAACTAAGGCATGGGCCGATTCAGCTCGATTTTTTGATAAAACCGTAACCGCAATCATATAATTTCGGTTTCTAAAATCCCAAACCACTAATACCGGTTCAGATTCGATTTCGGTTTAAAAAAATCGTGATTTGGTTATAATCGATTCAATTTCAATTACAAAACCGAAGAATGTAAAAATAAAAGGCAATATACAAACGAGATAAAAGATACCAAACTAAATGGGGCACATGATTACCCAAGAGTTCTTTCCTAAATCCGAGTACTATAAACTAGTACACCAGGAAAACCAAGGCACCATATTAAGTGCATCTCCCATGAATAAGAATCCTTAGCTAAAAAGGTGTAAAACATACCAAAAATAATTACTCCCCCGTCCCATATTTCTTGGCTGATTTGACTTGTGCACATAGTTTAAGGAAACTATAAAGTCTTCTCATCTTAATTAATAAGTGTCTTTTTTTCATACATTTACTACTATCTCCAATAAATGAATTTTCTAGAAACTTTTACTTGACTCTTGGAAAAATGTAAATAGTTGATATGCTGATATTTTTATTCAATGGTCTATATAAATACATGCACGTAGGTGTGTATTCAAACAAACACAAAATTCATTTTTTCATATACACATTATCAGATGGAACCACAAAGAAAATTATTTCTTGAAATATGTTTCAACAAATTCCATTTTAAAGCGTTAAATTTGATTATAAAATTTAATTTTAAATATTGTTTGAAATATGTTTTGATAATTTAAATTCTATGTGTATATTGTTAAACAATTCTTATTTACTTACTTCTCAAATAAATAAAAATTTATAAGTTTAATAAACTGCTCCTTTTTAAAGTGTTAAGTTTAATTATAAAAATTTAAGAAATGTATTTAAGAAAATGATGTTTCTTATTTTAAATTTTGTTATATTTTACTTGAACAAAAGATTTTTATTTAATTTATTTATTTTTTTGAGATCAAAAATTAAAGTATGTATATCATCATATTGTTAGATGATAATGTAAATTTGATATGTATATTGTGAAAGAATTCTCATTTACTCACTTCTCAAAAGAATAAAAATGAATAAGTTTCAACAAAACCAATTTTAAAGTGTTAAGTTTGATTATAAAATTCAATTTTAATTTACTCACTTCTCAAAAAAGTAAAAATTAACAAGTTTCAACAAATTCAATTTTAAAGTGTTAAGTTTGATCATAAAATTCAATTTTAAATGTTGTTTGAAATATATTTTGGTAATTTAAATTCTCATTTACTCAATTCTCAAAAGAATAAAAATGAATGAATTTCGATAATTTGTTTGATTTTGAATATTTAAATTTAATTTTAGTTGTATTCAAGAAAATCAATTAAGTAATTCAAATCTTATTTGCATATTGTAAAAAAATTCAGAGAACATGTACTTGTTATGCTTTTTTGGTTAGTGGGCGTGTTAACTATTCACATCAAAAAAGTAGGCTATTAATAATGTTTAGTCAAAAATATTAATGACATTAAAGAGTACAAGAAAGGAAATCAGTTAATATTATGGGACAACTATAAAAAGTAACTCAGCCAAGAAATATGGGACGGAGGGAGTATTATAGATATTATGTAAAAAATTGTGCTCTCCAATGATACTTTTCCATTAACTATAATTTTAATCAACTATCAGTGTTGGCTATATTTGTTAAACCTATATAAACTTATAGTGAAATTACATATCATCTATTATCATAATAAAATAAGATATTATATTTATAATAATTTGAAATAATAGCAACATACTATTTTTAAAAATTAACCGATCGTTATATGTTAGGCCTCAATGATACTATAGGAGGGGGTTGAATATAGTATCTACAATCAATTCGATTATGAACACAAGTATGTAATAGAAAACAATTTATTCAATATATCAAACTCTATTACAGTAGGTTTAATCTTCTCTCTCAATGATGTATGATATCACTAAGAGCTGTTAGGGTTACAATGAATAATATTCTCGTGAATGATAACACATATAGTGTAAACCCTAAGCTGTGTTTATATAGTACACAGTTACAAGATATCTTCTAATTGATATGATAATGATTCTGTCTCCTAAAATATATCAATCAGAGATTATCTACTGCAGTCCTATAGTTGTACAACTCTCCATGCATATCTTCACTTGTTTAATCCAGATCCTCTCCTGTAAATCAGCTGCATTCCTTATCTGAAGTGTACCCGCATTTAAATCCTGATATAAATTCTGACGCCTTAAGTTCTGATATAAGTTTTGTCTTCAATAAGTTCTGATTTCTAGTTAAGTTCTGATAATAAGTTCTGAAACTAAAAAAATCAGATTAGATATGACATCAAAAATATATCTAACAATCTCCCCATCTTGTAAATTATGAAAAATATACAAGTTAATAGATTTGATGATGTCAAAAACATTTAAGTACAAATGCAATGAGATATTATTTTAAACAGCTAAATACAACTTACAGTACATGTAGCTTTACCAATATCACTGGATCAATCTGAATCCAAAGTGATTCCTTGTAAAGTCTGTTACCAGCTTGTCCTCAGCATTTCTTAGAACTTCAACTAACTGTGCTTTGACTTGCATCAGTTCTTCATCTTCATTATTACCAATCTGATAAATGGCTGCTCTGAGTGCAGGAATTGATGTTCTTTCAAGCCCATCTCCAAGTCTGATAACTCTGGGATGTGAAGAGTCTTCATTGTAGCATAAGCATCTTCCTTTCAGAATTACTTCTACCTTAGCAGAATTCTTCCTCATAGGAATTTCTCTTCCATCATCCTCAGTGATTTTTGGAATGTATTCAGAAGCTTTTGACCCAGAAATTCTGAGAAGATCTCTTATAGCCTACAAAATGTAATATGACCACCTTCTTGTAACATCAGATTATACTTCCAGAAGGTAGTGAATATGTTGAAGCTCTTTGACAGACTTCTTTAGCACATCAGAATCTGCTAGTCTATAAGTTCTGCCATCATTGAGAAACATGTTCAATTTTTCTTTAACTTCTGATTTATCATGAGTATCCATGACAATTTGAGCAGAGAGCACTTTGTCAAGGTGCTTTTATTTGATTTCTTCCTATGGTTTGTCTGTCAAAATAAAAGGATATCTGAGAGTAACTTCCACTCCTGTTTGTATCTTTTCTTTATCAGAACCTAATCCAGACTTGTCTATAGCTTTCATGGCTTTTAACCCAAATGTTGCAAGTTGATTCAACATTAGATTGGTCTTAGGTTCCACTGGAGTAGCTTTATTCCATAGCAGCTTCTTTTTATCAGCAATTGTCATCTTGCCCAAATCAACTTGAGCTCTATCAGAGGTTGATATCTTGATGACTTGTTCAGGATTTGCAGATTCCTCTATAGCTTACTGTTCTGAAATTTCTTCAGGATTTGTCAAGTTCTGAACTTCTTCACTCTGAACAACTTGAGCTATGTCAGAGGTTGTCTTAGATTTTTATGTCACCTTTCTTCTTTTCAGAGTGTCAACAGTTTCATCTTCTACAGCAGCATCATCAAATACTTGAACCACCTTGCACACAGGATCCATCAGAATTTGAGGAATCTTCATTTTCTGCTTCTTGACTGTCTCCCCAACTTTTCCTTTTCCCTTGTCTTTGGGATCAGTAATAGTTTGAGATCTAGTACTTGATCTAGGAATCTCTGTGGCAGATCTTTCTTTTATCACAATACCTTTCCCCTTAGGTCTGGGAGGCTTCTTTGCACTAGAAGCTTTAGGATGTAGTTTTGACTTTTCAGCATTAAACCTTGTTTCTTCTTTTCTAAGTTCCTTTAAATCCACTCTTGGATTATCCTTAAGAAACAACCTCTTTCAAGTTCTTCATCCAGGGCTTGAATCTTATGATCCTTGTAAAAGAAGGTTGCCTTCTTTCCCTTGAA
Organism: Apium graveolens; assembly: GCF_009905375.1. Lineage (NCBI taxonomy): Eukaryota > Viridiplantae > Streptophyta > Magnoliopsida > Apiales > Apiaceae > Apium > Apium graveolens. Next base: position 258,882,783 of record NC_133652.1, on the reverse strand, counting down.
CTTTAAGGTTTGCATGAATTTCTTTGAGCCTTGACTTCCACCTTGAATGAGAACATCAGACTTTGTCATCAGAGTTTGCTTATCAGAACTTGTTGTCAAAACTTGATCTTCAATTTCAGAACTTATGAGCAATAAAGTTTGATCTGTAGGTGAAGTCTTCTTTCCTTCCTTATTCCTCCCTTGCATAGCAGATCTATCAGAACTTGTCTGTTGAGTGGGAAATCTACTCAATTGCTCTCCTTGACCGTGACATCTACTCTTATCAGAGTTTCCCTGGTCATCACCATGATCATCCTTTTTCTTCAGTGTCTTGATTGGTGAGCATTTGGACTTAACTACCTTCTCCCCCTTTTTGGCATCATCTGTCAGGAGTAGTGAAAGAAGGAGTTCCACTGAAGATTGGATTTCATTGAGCTGTGTTTGTTGAGAGGCTTGATTCTGCAATACCTCATCTAGTTGGGCCTGCTGCTTGATTTGAACTTGCTCAATAGCTTCCACCTTTTCTTGAATTGGTCTGATAAACCTATTCTTGTCTAGTTTGAGCATCAGGTCTAGCTTATCAGCTGCTTCCTGAAGTTTACCAACCTTTTCATGAGTCTTGGAGTGTAGACCTTGAAGATTTTTAGTGCTGAGTGCAGTGACTTTAAGTTGTGTTTTAAAGTCAGAATTTATCAGCAACTCATCAGCTTTTAAAATATGTTCTGACAGTACATATGGGCTGGGAATGAAGTCAGATTCATTCCACTTCTTTGTCCATTCAACTCCTCTGTGAGTGTCCTCCCATGGAACAGGAACATCTTCTTTAACAAATTTAAGCAGTGCCTCCTTCCCAGAATTGGAGCATTTACCGGTGCACTTTCTGGAGAATTGTCTCCAGAATTTGATAAAATCTCATCATCTTCTGATAGCACCAGAGTGTGTATAACTGAAGGAGATTCTGGAGCTTATGTTTCCAAATTCTGATCTTCAGGTTCTAAATCCAGAATTGGTGTAGTAGGAATTTCAGCATTTAGTATTGGAGATACAGGTGGATTTGACTCCTTTGCTGGTGGTGCTTCCAGATACAAAACAGTTGGAATATTCAACCTGTGAATATCAATTTCAGGACTTAACTCTGAATCTTCAACTGAGGCAGTTTTTTGAGTGGAGAGATATGAGGTGTGATCACTGTGTCATGAACAGTGTCTTCAGGTTGAGGTGGAGCTGTCAAAGCTTTAATGACTGTAGGTTCTGATGAGATCAGAGATTCCTGATCCCCTTCCTCAGCATCTTCAGCATCCTCAAATTGAATTTGTGCAATATGCACACCTGCTCTAGTCTTCCTTGATCTTCTAGAAGGTGGAGTGATATGATATGTATCAGAACTTGAAGGTCTTTTCCTTTTCAAAATCCCAGAACCCTCAGCTTCATTCTGTTTCTGAGGAGTTACCTCTTCAGCTTCTAATGTCACAGGTTCTAATACAGGAACCTGGACTTGTTCTTCCTCATCAGATTTATCTCTCAGAATCATCCTTCTTCTTCTCCTTGGTGGAGATTTAGGCACAAAGATAGTTCTTTTGGTTTTGGGCCTAGAGGATGTGTCAGATTTTACAACTGGCACCTTTTGAGAAGTACTAGAGGTTGGTTTTGTTTTGGATTTGAGAGGTGAGGTTCTAATAGTAGGTGCTGATGGTTGTGGTTGAGAGGATTGTGCTGGTTGATAGTAGGTTCTGATAGTAGGCTGTGGTTGAGTATTGGAAGGCTGGGTTGGTGGAGGTTGAGAAGTAGTAGGGTGTGTAGGTGCAACATCAGGATATATGGTTGTGTGTGTGTGAGGATCAGAATTTACTAAGAATTGTTTGACAGATTGGGGAATTTGGAGGGGTCTTAGTATTTCCTTCTTATTATCAGCAGATAATAAGTCTGTGAAAGCCCTTTTGTGAAGTTTAAAGGGTCCAATTAACTCACTAAAGTTCTGAGGTGCATGTTGCTATCTTCCTTCATCCTATCACCTATAAAACCCAAAATAGCAGTAGCATAATCAAAATGAGTTTGATTAAGAAGTGCATACCCTATTTGTCGACTCATGATTGGAATATCATCAAAATTTGAGCATTTGTTGGCAAAGGCTTTGGTAATACAATCGAAGAAGAAGCTCCACTCCCTCCTGATGTAGGGCCTCTTCAGTTGTCCTAGCTTGGACAAAGATTTCTCATAGCCAAGATTTTCCATCATGTTTTGAAGAGCTGACTCCCCAACTTGTGAACTGTAAGTACAGTTTTCTGGAAGATGCAATGCTTGTCGAACAGTTGACAAGGTTACTAAGTGCTCATCTTCGCCTGTTATAAAAATAATGTTTGGGGACCCATTTTCATCACCATTGTCATAGACTCCAGACCTCCAAAACTCCAGAATTTGCTTGCCTGAGAGAGTCTGTGGTTGGGTCAGAGCATATCCAATTTCAGTTCGAGCTAGAAAATCTTGAATGAAGTGAAGTTCTGAAGGAGCCTCGTCCTTGTTGAGAATAACCATATAGTTGTTGGGGACAAACTTGGCTCCATCATAGATAAGGTCCTTTGGTACCATTTCTGTGAGAAATGAAGTGAAATAATGTGTGTGTAGAAAGTGTTTGATAAAATGCCTGTGAGAAAATAGCTTTAGAGAATAATAGAGGGTGAGAGAAAATAAGAGAGATCATAAAAGAGTAAGAAAGTAGGTAAAAGATTGTAAAATCTTTTATCTCTCATATATATATTCTCTCCACTAATTACAACGGCTAATTTCTGAAGCAGAACCGACATTTGACACCTGGAAGCATGTAAACAATCAAAACATTATTAGTGGGCACGGTAAACGTGCAGTAATTATTGCTCACATGCGGTTACCAAAACAAACACGCAACCCATTAACCAAATGATTATTATTATTTTTATCTCACTTAAATATTTTTTGAAAATATGACCGTTACAGTAAATATCAAAAACAAGTCAAGTAAATAAATAGTGCCACACATGTATCAGGATTTGCATCAGAACATGACTATTATCAGAATTTAACGGTCATCAGAACATGGCTTCTGTACTCAAAAAGTGAATGACTGTTTCTGTGATTATTCACACAAATACTGACTGGTATCTTCAGAGTTTAATCATCAGAACATAATCAGAACTTATCCTCAGAATTATGCAAATAATACTTAACTGTTTATCAGAAACAACTTAATCACCACAGTAATTTTCATCATTCATATGGAGTGATAGTGTGTGTATGTGCAAATGATCAGACAAAGATTAAAGTCTGATAAACTTCAGTATATCTTAGAAACAAGGCATAACTAAGAAAAATGCTTAAAATCTGTCTTAAATTGTGAAGTCTACTATAGAATAAAGTTATGCAAGAATCCATCTCAATTGTTTGTGCTTGTTTTATGCATCTTTTGAAATTCTTTGACAATGGCTTCTCAGTGTAAATGAGTTACAACTGTCATCAGAATATATGTTGTTATCAGAATATTTCTCCAGTAATCAGAGAATGTGAAAAGTCACCAAGAAAAATTAATTGCTTTTCTAATGCATATAGCTTAATACCAGCAATGCACTTGGATCTTCCCTTTCACATATTTACTCTAGATCTCAAAGGAGACCTGATTTCAATTTTTCTTTTCTTTTATTTTCTTCAGATAAGTTAGGCTTATCAAGCATGTAGTTCATCCTTACGATTTACTGACATCAGAATTTGACATATAAGAAGCAATAATCTAGTTTGTGACTTAGTAATAAGATATAGGAAGTAAATTTGACTAAGATCAAAATCAGAATTTGCTTGTGTTATTGATTTCCACATAAATAACTAATTCAAACATAGGATACAAAGTTTTTTAAAGACTACTAAGTCAGCATCTAACAAGTTAATCCTCATTGGATTGAATAGTCACATAATATTCAAAACACTTTCGGAGTTTATAGAATCACGTCAGATAATAGGCAGTGTTTAATATGTTACAATTTAAGCACAAATTACATTGAGATAAGAAAATCTGTAAACACTGATCATAAAGTCTGATGTATGAGAACAAAAACTAAACAGATTTTGTGAAAGAACCTAAAACCATTCCAAGTTCATTTACCAGTCTTGTAAAAGTAGCTTCACATAGTGGTTTTGTAAAGATATCTGCTAGTTATTGATCCGTTGGAACAAAATACAATTCCACTGTACCTTCCATCACATGTTCCCTTATGAAATGGTACCTAATGCTGATGTGCTTTGTCATTGAGTGTTGACCTTGATTTCCTGTCATAGCAATAACACTTTGATTATCACAGTAAATGGGTATTTTAGAAAATTCTAACCCATAGTCCAGTAACTAATTCTTCATCCACGGAATCTGTGCACAACAGCTTCCTGCAGAAATATATTCTGCTTCTGCAGTTGATGTGGAAATTGATTTCTGTTTCTTGCTAAACCAAGAAACCAATCTACTTCCAAAAAATTGGCAGCTTTCACTAGTGCTTTTCCTGTCTATTTTGCATCCTGTAAAATTTGCATCCGAGTAACCTATTAGCTTAAAATCTGATTCCCTAGGATACCACAATCCTAGATCAGCTATACCCTTGAGGTACTTTAAAATACTTTTCACAACTATTAGATGAGGTTCTCTTGGATCAGCCTGAAATCTTGCACAAAGACATGTAGCATACATGATATCTGGTCTACTTGCAGTTAAATAGAGTAAAGAGCCAATCTTACCTCTATAGTTAGTAATATCTACTGATACTATAGTATCTTTATCTAACTTGGTGGTAGTGGCCATGGGAGTTGATGCAGTAGAACTGTCTTGCATTCCAAATTTCTTGAGTAAATTTCTGGTGTACTTGGATTGATTAATGAAAGTACCTTCTTCAGTTTTCTTGACTTAAAGTCTCAGAAAATAACTCAACTCTCCCATCATACTCATTTGATACCTTGACTGCATTAATTTGGAAAATCTTTCACAAAGTTTTGTATTTGTAGAGCCAAAGATGATATCATCAACATATATCTGTACCAAAGGTAAGTCCTTTCCATGGTTGAGATAATAAAGTCTTATCAATTGTGCCTCTGTGAAATCCACTTTCTAGAAGAAATTGAGTCAGAGTCTCATACCATGCTCTAGGAGCTTGCTTAAGGCCATAAAGTGCTTTGTCAAGCCTGTAGACATGATTTGGAAATTTTGGATCTACAAAGCCTGGAGGTTATTCAACATATACCTCTTCTTCCAATTCTCCATTGAGGAAAGCACTTTTCACATCCATTTGAAAGACTTTAGACTTCTTGTGAGCAACATAAGCCAAAAAGATTCTTATGGTTTCCAATCTAGCAACTGGAGCAAATGTTTCATCATAGTCAATACCCTCATGTTGAGAGTAACCTTTAGCAACCAGCCTTGCTTTGTTTCTTGTAATTATGCCATCACTGTCAGTTTTGTTTCTGAACACCCATTTTGTGCCAACAATGGATCTGTTCTTTGGTCTTGGCACTAGGGTCCAGACTTTATTTCTTTCAAATTCATTTAACTCTTCCTGCATTGCTTGCACCTAATCAACATCTTGAAGAGCTTCTTCCACTTTCTTTGGTTCAGTCTGAGATAGAAAGGAATGATAGAGACATTCAATTGTTGTTGTTGTTGTTCAAGTTCTGACACCTACTTCAGGATCTCCAATTATTAAGTCAGGTGTGTGTGTGTGATTTAGTCCACTTCCTTGCAGATGGAAGTTGATCTCTAAAACTGGATCCTCCCCATGATCCATGATGTCTCCATCAGCATTTTCTGATGCTCCCCCTGAAGTTATGCTCTCTGAGATTCCAAAATTTGAGTTGGATTCTTCAGGAATTGAAGAATTAGAGTTTCCAGAATTGTCAGAATTTGGCTCATCAGAACTTGATGAATCAGAACTTGAAGATCCAGTGACTAGTTCTGATGCTTCTTGAGAGTCTTGAGGTGTGGTATGATCATCATCTTGCTCCCCCTGAACAGGTGCATTTTCCTTTGGAGCAGTTACCACAGTTTTTATGACATTAGAATTTAATCCGTTAGAACTTACAGGATTAGGATTTAGGTCATCAGAATTTACAGAATCAGAATTAACATCTTCATTCTCAAATCTCAGCTGATCATGATCATTGAAATCTTCAAGTCCAGTAATCTTTTTATCATCAAAAGATACATTGATAGATTCCATGACAACCTTTGTTCTTAAATTGTAGACTCTGAAGGCTTTTGTGGAAAGTGGATATCCAACAAAAATTCCTTCATAAGCTTTTAGATCAAATTTTGACAGCTGTTCAGGATGAGTCTTAAAAACAAAACACTTGCATCCAAATACATGAAAGTATTTCAGATTTGGCTTCTTTTTCTTCACCATCTCATATGGTGTTTTTCCATGCTTGTTTATGAGTGTAGCTTTCTGTGTAAAATAAGCAGTCTGCACAACTTCATCCCAAAAATAGGTTGGTAGCTTTGCTTCATCAAGCATAGTTCGTGCAGCTTCAATAAGAGTCCTATTCTTTCTTTCTACAACTCCATTATGCTGTGGAGTTCCAGGTGCAGAAAATTCCTGCTTTATTCTTTGTTCTTTGCAGAACTCTTCCATGATTGATTTCTTGAACTCAGTGCCATTATCACTTCTTATTATTTTTACAGAATCTTTGACTAACTTATCCAGCTGTCTGACATGACCAGTTAGAGTAGATGCAGGTTCATTCTTCTTGTGTAAGAAATACACCCAAGTGTATCTTGTGAACTCATCCACTATAACCATAGCATATTTCTTCTTTGCAATAGACATGACATTGACTGGACCAAATAGATCAACATACAGTAAGTGATAAGGATCAAGAATTGAGGATTCAGTTTTGCTCTTGAATGAAGATTTTCTTTATTTTGCCTTTTGACATTAGTCACAAAGACCATCAGGAGCAAATATTGATTTTGGCAGTCCTCTCACAAGATCTTTCTTTACTAGCTCATTTATGTTGTTGAAATTTAAATGAGAGAGTCTCTTGTGCCAATTCCAACTTTCTTCAATTGATGCTCTGCTTAACAGACAGATTGCAGAACCATCAGAATTTGTTGAAAGTCTGGCTTCATATATGTTACCATGTCTGTAACCTTTCAGAACCAATTTTCCTGTAGAATTACTTACAACTTCACAGTGTTCTTCAAAGAAATCCACATGATAACCTCTGTCACAGATTTGACTCACACTTAGCAGATTGTGTTTAAGTCCTGAGACAAGAGCTACTGGTTCAATTATGACATTTCCAAGATTGATATTGCCATATCCCAGAGTCTTTCCCATGTTCCCATCTCCATAAGAAACTCCCGGGCCAGCTTTCTCCACAAAGTCTGATAGTAGGGCTTTATTTCCAGTCATATGTCCCGAACATCCACTATTCAGAACCAGGATGTTTTCCTGTTGCCCTACAATCACAAAGACCACTATTGATTAGTTTTAAGGACCCAGACTTGCTTGGATCCGTTGGCCTTATTAAGTTTGTTAGCATTTGCAGCGGATTTAGTTTCAGAGTTTATGCTAACATGCTTTTTATCAGACTTTATATCAGACTTTGCACTAGAATGAATTACACTAACTTTCTTTAAAGAAGGTTTTATTTCATAATAATCATAGTACAAACTATGATATTCCTTACAAGTATAAATAGAATGCCATAAACTATCACAATAAAAACAAGGATTTTGTGGTTTAAACCTAACAGACTGACTCTTAACTCCTGATCTAGGAGGTAAAGAGTTTATATCTTTATTTTTCCTGCAAAAAGAAGCAAGATGGTTAGAGTTTCCACAATTATAACATTTATTTCTAGGAGCATTAGGAACAGGCATATAATTATTACTTTTATTCACACTTTCCTTTCCATTCCTATTTTTCCTAACTTCCTTTACCTTGTTCACATTTTTAATCTCTTTCAGCTTATACTTAAGCTGCTTCTTTTTCATTAAGCCTATGTTTACTACAGCTGGTTTATCCTATTTTAATTTGTCAGAAGTTGACTTTTCTTTGACTTCTGTCTTAGAGTCTTTCATCTCTTCAGAATCAGACACAACAGTTTTTGCTACAAATTTAACAGGATTTACCTTTGGCTTAATTGGCAAAATCCCTTTCTCACTTTTACCATCTTTATAACCTAGACCCTCTTTCCAGTTTCCACTACTTAGAATATTCTGAGTTGTTTTGCCCGAGTTAGTCCAAGTCATGATGATTGATAAGTGGCATTTTATACCACTTAGAACGTCTTATAATGGCTTGAATTGATGTCTTGAAATCAGGTATTTTGTGTATTTGATGCGTTTTTCTAGTGTTTTTGTATTTCAGGGTATAACTTGCGTATGTAGGAAGAATTCATCAGAAATTAGCCTAGGGAAGTGTGTGGCATTGGTTGTGGAAATTTGGGGGCAGAACGCAGCAAAATCAGGAGCAGAATTCAGAATTTTCCAGAAGGTGCTTGGGCGCCCGCTAAGGATGCTGAGGCGGCCGCCTGGGAGCCTGGGCGCCCGCTCAGGAATCTGGGGCGGCCGCTCAGGGACGAAAATTTTAATACTGAATTTTATAATTCTTATTCTAATGGACTTCTGAGACGGCTGGTTCTTGTGGGCTTCTATATAAGTAGTTCTCAGAGATGTTTCACATAAGTGTGGTATCAAGCAAGGAGCAAGGAGAGAAGGAAGAAGACCATTTTAGCACATCGTAAGGAAGAAGAGGAAGCATACATTTCTTGTGATTCTTTTATTCGTTGTATCAGTGGATGCTAGTTTTCTTTACTTTGAACCGTATTACTCTTATGACGTACTCTGGTTTTAATAAGTATTTTTATTAGTTTATATTTGTGTATTATCATGTTTTCATATGAACCCATGGTGACGATGAGTTCTATCATGGGCTAATCGTGATCATGGGGTCATAACGGATTTACTATGGATTTCTTTAGTTAGTTATTTAATACCTTAGTGTGTGATGATTATATGATATCTAGCATAGGTTTTGCTTATTCGTCTTATGTGCGTCGCAAACATATAAGATAGTCTGTTAATCTCCTGTGAAGCGACGGTGGATCTTGAGATTTAGAACTTGCCATGCTAGCATAGGTTCATGTATGTGTATGCATGATTAGTGGGTAACTCTAACCATTTTACTTGCCCTATGTAATCATAAAGAATAACTTGTGCTTAAATCATTATGTTGTCAAATTCTGTAGATATATAGGGTCTCAACATAGTTGATGCCTATTCAACTTCTATCTTGGTTGTGGATATTTGGTGGAATGGTATTAGTACAACGAAAGTTGGCTTTTATCAGTTTCGTGTTGTTCGATTAATATCATCACCGTTACATGCTAAGGGTAATAAAGATAACTATTGAAGGAAGTAGTAATGAAGTTATGATCTCATGTGTGTTTAATATTGTTAATTCAAGTGTCAATTACGTCTTTAATTCTCGTAGTTAATTGTAGTTAATAATTAGTTAATCAATCTAAAGTGTTATTGTCTTGACATTGAGAAGTAATCATACATTGGTGAGTGAGTGTTAATTGAACATAATTAGTCTAAGTCTCTGTGGGAACGAACTAGAAATTATTCTATATTACTTGCGAACGCGTATACTTACGTGAATTATTAGCGCGTGTTTTGTGCCTAACAATTTTTTCGCGCCGCTGTAGGGGACTCGGCGTATTTGTTTAGTTTATGTACTTGCCATCAGTGGTCATTAGGACTTATTGATTAAGACGTGTTACTTATTGTTTCCGGTTGTGTTTCAGGTACTCTAGCGAGCGTTTATCCCAACACGTTCTCGTACTCACAAGAGGACTTTAGATACGGCTGAGGAGACAGACTCAGTTCTTGATATTCCGGAGAAGATAGATTTTGAAGATTCGGATAATGAGAGTGAGCAGAAAGAACAAATAATCATGGGTGAGCGTATAGTTCCAACAGCAGATCCAGCTCTTATGGACTTTTCTCGGCCTAAAATTGATGACATTCAGTCAAGCATTCTTCATCCGGCTATTCAGGCTAATACTTTTAAAATCAAGCCGGGCACTATTCAGATGGTGCAGAATTCTGTTTCTTTCGGAGGTGTTGCGACTGAAGACCCCAACATGCATATCAGGAATTTTGTCGAGATCTGTAGTACTTTCAAATATAATGGTGTGACTGATGAGGCTATCAAGCTGAGGCTTTTCCCATTCTCTCTGAGGGATAAAGCTAAGGACTGGTTACATTCTGAACCAGCTGGGTCCATAACTACTTGGCAAGATCTTGCGCAAAAGTTTATGGTGAAGTTCTATCAAATGGCGAAGACTGCAGCTATGAGGAGTGATCTTACTCAGTTTATGCAACAACTAATAGAATCTATGTGTGAAGCTTGGGAGCGCTACAAGGAGATGTTGAGAAAGTGTCCACATCATGGTATGCCTGACTGGATGGTGATCACTGGTTTCTATAATGGTTTGGGGGCCCAATCTCGGCCCATGCTCGATGCAGCAGCTGGAAGCGCCTTGTGGGCCAAAAGCTATATTGAGGCTTATAATATTATTGAAACTATGGCTGTTAATGAGCATCAAAACCCAACTCAAAGGATGATACCTGGGAAGGTAGCAGGTATTCTGGAAGTCGATGCAGCTACAACTATTGCAACGCAGCTCCAAGCGCTGTCTTTGAAGGTCGATTCTTTAGCCAACTATGGAGTCAATCAGATAGCTATGGTCTGTGAGCTTTGTGCAGGCTCTCATGCTACGGATCGGTGTTCTCTTGTTAATGAATCTGTTCAATATGTGAACAATTATCAGCGACCGCAGCAGCCTGTGCCAGCTACTTATCATCCTAACAACAGAAATCATCCCAATTTCAGTTGGAGCAATAATCAGAATGCTGTTCAGCAACCTATAAGTAAGCAGTTTAATCCACCTGGATTCCAGCAACCACATCATTATGCTCAAAGGCAATCATATCCTCAACTAGGAGGTGCTGCTCCACCTTCTAGTGCTGATTTCGAGGAGCTCAAGCTGTTGTGCAAAAGTCAGGCTGTTTCTATCAAGACCTTGGAGAATCAAATCGGTCAAATAGCCAATGCCGTGCTCAATCGTCAACCTGGCACACTTCCCAGCGATACTGAAGTGCCAGGTAGGAAGGAAGCGAAAGATCAAGTCAAAACTATTACCTTAAGGTCTGGAAAAGTTGCTGATGCTGAAAAAGCAAAAGATGGAGAAGCTGAAGTTGTAGATGAAGAAGAGAAACAAAAGGAGAAAGCGGAAGAATCAAGGAAGACTACTGTTGAACACACTCTGCCTGAGGGTAATACAGGGGAGAAACAGCTCTATCCTCCACCATATTTTCCTAAGAGATTGCAAAAACAAAAGCTGGATAAGCAGTTCGGTAAGTTTCTGGAGGTGTTCAAGAAACTTCACATCAACATACCTTTCGCTGAGGCTCTGGAGCAAATGCCTAGTTATGCGAAATTCATGAAGAGTATTCTTTCAAAGAAGGTGAAACTGGATGACCTTGATACCGTTGCTTTAACGGAAGAGTGCAGTGCTGTGCTGCAACAAAAATTACCACCAAAGTTTAAAGATCTAGGTAGCTTCACCATTCCTTGTACTATTGGAAAGTTGTCTTTCAACAAGTGCCTGTGCGATTTGGGAGCGAGCATCAATCTGATGCCATTGTCTATCTTCAAAAAGTTGAATTTTCCTGATCCAAAGCCCACCTACATGTCTCTACAATTGGCTGATCGTTCTATTACATACCCACGAGGCATCGTGGAGGATGTGTTAGTAAAGGTGGATAAGCTCATCTTCCCTGCAGACTTTATCATTTTGGATTTCGAAGAAGATAAGAAGATTCCCATAATCTTGGCTACAGGCCGTACCTTGATTGATGTGCAAAAAGGTGAACTTACTATGAGAGTGCAAGATCAGGATGTAACATTCAATGTCTTCAATGCGATGAAATTCCCTACAGAAGATGAGGAGTGCTTCAAGGTCGATTTGATTGATTTTGCGGTAACGACGAAACTTGATTATGTGCTGATGTCTGATGCCTTAGAAAAAACCTTAGTGGGGGAATTTGACAGTGAAGATGAGGAAGGCAATGAGCAACTACAATATCTAAATGCTTCTCCTTGGAAGTGGAAGCTAGACATGCCATTTGAATCTCTTGGTAACACTGATCTCAAGAATGCTGAAGGAAAGCTCAAACCATCTATTGAGGAAGCACCTACTTTGGAGCTTAAACCATTGCCTGAACACTTGAGGTATGCTTTTTTAGGTGATGCATCTACTTTACTTGTTATTATTGCATCTGACCTTTCAGGTAGTGAGGAGAACAAGCTCTTGAGGATTTTGAGAGAATTCAAATCGGCCATCAGATGGACTATAGTAGATATAAAAGGGATCAGCCCTTTGTACTATATGCATAAAATTCTGCTAGAGGAAGGTAGTAAGCCGACAGTTGAGCAACAACGAAGACTTAATCTTATTATGAAAAAAGTGGTGAAGAAATAAATTCTGAAGTGGCTAGATGCAGGAATCATATATCCTATTTCTGACAGTTCTTGGGTGAGTCCCGTGCAATGTGTACCTAAAAAAGGAGGTATAACTGTGGTAGCAAATGAGAAGAACGAGCTCATCCCCACTCGAACAATCATAGGATGGAGGGTATGCATGGATTACAGAAAGTTTAACAAAGCCACGAGAAAGGATCACTTCCCTCTTCCATTTATTGATCAGATGCTTGACAGGTTGGCTGGTCATGAGTATTATTGTCTTCTGGATGGCTATTCGGGGTATAATTAGATTTGCATTGCACCAAAAGATCAAGAAAAGACTACCTTCACTTGTTCATTTGGCACATTTGCTTTTCGCAGAGTTTCGTTTGGCTTATGTGGTGCACCTGCCACTTTTCAGAGATGCATGATGGCTATATTCTCTGATATGATTGGAAACAATGTCGAAGTGTTCATGGATGACTTCTCCGTCTTTGGACATTCATTTGATGAATGTTTGAATAATCTTCGTTCGGTGCTCAAAAGGTGCGTGGAAACTAATTTGGTGCTCAATTGGGAAAAATGTCACTTTATGGTGCGTGAAGGCATTATTCTAGGGCATAAAGTCTCTAGCAAGGGTCTTGAGGTGGACAAAGCCAAGGTGGGAGTCATTGAAAATCTTCCACCACCTATTTCTGTGAAAGGAATCCGTAGTTTTCTTGGTCATGTGGGTTTCTATCGGTGTTTCATCAAGGACTTCTCGAAGATATCTAAGCCGTTGTGCAACTTGCTCGTGAAAGATGTACCTTTAAAATTTGATGATGAATGCTTGGCAGCATTCGAGACTCTCAAGAAGAGTTTGATAACTGCACCAATTATTACGGCACCTGATTGGACAAAACCTTTTGAGATGATGTGTGATGCGAGTGATTATGCAGTGGGATCAGTTCTTGGGTAGCGCAAGAGTAATCTTTTTCATGTGGGCTACTATGCTAGTAAGACTCTAAATGGTGCTCAAATGAACTACACCACTACTGAGAAGGAGCTCTTGGCTATAGTCTTTGGTTTTGAAAAATTTCGATCTTATCTACTTTGGACAAAGGTGATAGTACTCACTGATCATGCTGCCATTCGCTATTTGGTCTCAAAGAAGGATTCGAAGCCTAGACTTATTCGTTGGGTGCTCTTGCTACAAGAATTTGAGTTAGAGATCAAGGATCGAAAAGGTACTGAGAATCAAGTAGCTGACCATCTCTCTAAATTGGAGAATCCTGATTCGACTTCACATGCTAAGATATTGATCAACGAATCTTTTTCGGATGAGCAGTTGTTCGCAGTTCAGGAGGAAGAGCCATGGTTCGCAGATATTTTGAACTATCTTGTAAGCAATATAATTCCTCCTAATATGAATGCAGCTCGAAAGAAGAAATTTCTGCATGAGATGAAGTGGTACATGTGGGATGAACCATATTTGTTTAGGCAGGGAGCTGACCAGATCATCAGGAGATGTATCCCATTCTGTGAGACGGAGGGGATATTACGAGACTGCCATTCCACAGTTTATGGTGGACATTATGGTGGTGAAAAGACGATAGCTCGTATTTTGTAAGCAGGTTTTTTCTGGCCTACGTTGTTTAAGGATGCACATCAGTTCATTTTAAGGTATGATCGTTGCCAAAGAGTGGGGAATCTTACTAGAAAGGATGAGATGCCTTTAAATGTAATGCTGGAAGTTGAGGTCTTCGATGTTTGGGGAATAGATTTCATGGTACCATTTATCCCATCCTGCAATAATCAGTACATCTTGCTGGCAGTCGATTATGTCTCGAAATGGGTAGAAGTCAAGGCTCTACCGATGAATGATGCAAAGGTAGTGTTGAATTTTCTCCATAAGCAGATATTCACAAAGTTTGGAACACCACGAGTAATCATAAGTGATGAGGGGTCACATTTCTGCAATCGTAAGTTCACTTCTATGATGCAGCGCTACAATGTGAATCATCGTGTTGCTACTGCCTATCATCCGTAAACTAATGGTCAAGCTGAAGTGTCTAATAGAGAGATCAAGCGCATTCTAGAGAAAGCTATTTGTCCGTCAAGGAAAGATTGGTTTTATAGCTCGATGAAGCTGTTTGGGCTTATAGAACAACATACAAGACTCCACTTGGGATGTCCCCGTTTCAACTTGTCTATGGGAAGGGATGTCATTTACCTGCGGAGCTTGAGCATAAGGCTTATTGGGCATTGAAGAAGTTGAACCTTGATCTAGATGCAGCTGGGAAGAAGCGAATGCTTCAGTTAAATGAACTTGATGAATTTCGACTTCAAGCGTACGAGAATAACAAAATGTACAAGGAAAAAGTAAAAAGGTGGCATGACAGGAAGCTATCTCCTAAGTCATTCGTGCCGGGGCAACAAGTTCTTTTATTCAACTCTCGTCTCCGACTTTTTCCTGGAAAGTTGAAATCAAGGTGGTCTGGACCTTTTATCGTCAAAACTGTGTTTCCACATGGAGCGGTGGAGATTTTTGAGAATGATCCGGGCCAAGTATTCAAGGTTAATGGTCAGAGATTGAAGCATTACTACGGGGACACGACAAACCGGGAAGTGGTTAGTGCCGTTTTATTATCAACTTGATCGAACTCCTCTACGTCAAGCTAATGACATAAAAGAGGCAACCAAGGGCTTTAACCTTTAGGAACCTTTAGAAGTTAGTACCATATCCAAAAAACCCAAAAAAATCAGAAAATTGGGCAGAAAAAAAAAAGTTTTTTCCAGAAAACCCTGGAACTCCCGCCTGGAAATCCTGGATGGCCGCTCGGAGTCTGGGGCGCCCGCCTGGAAATCCTGGGCGGCCGCTCAGGACCCTACTGTCAGAATTTTTTTGCCTTATAAAAAAACAAGAAAAAATCAGAAAAACCAAAAAACATAAAGACCCACGATTCCTCTCCCACAAACCCATGTTTTCTCTCCCACAAACCCCACTCCTACTCTAATTCTAACCCTAAATCTTACCCTATATATACACACAACTCCTCCATATACACTCCCATATACTTTCAACTTTAAAATTCTCTCCTACACTCAAAACATAACTCTTAAACACTTTTTCTCAGTTTCAATGGCACCCAAGAGATCCCGAACTATTGATAGCAGCAGCACCGTTCCAACTGCTTATTCTTCGAGGGGAACTGCTGCGAGACCCCATTTGATGGATAGGGCTGCTGAGAAGGAGTATACTAGGATTCTGACTAAGCCGATTTTGAAGGATAGGGGATTTTTACCATCGGGGAGGGATGGTGAGTTGTTACCGATGATTGCGGAGAAAGGGTGGATTTCTTTTTGTGAGTCACCGAAGGCGGTTCTAATGAGTGTGGTTCGCGAGTTTTATGCGAACGCCAAGGCTGAAAAGAATGGGTTTACTGTTGTTCGTGGGCTTACTGTGGATTATCAGCCTGAGGCGATTCACCATGTTATTGGGCAGCGACAACGGAAGCCCACGGAGGAGAATTGAAATGAGAATACCCCCGAGGATTTTGATTTGGATTTGATTGTGGCTAACCTCTGTCAGCCGGGCACGGTGTGGAAGTTCAAGTTGGGATCTAACGAGTATCATTCTTTTCCGGCGGTTGCGATGAATAGGTATGCCCGTACAAGGAATGCCTTTATTTGTGCTAATATTTTGCCTACTTCGCATGCACATGAGGTTACAGTCGAGAGAGCAAGGTTGTTATGGGGGATCTTGAATGAGGAGTATTATGTGGACCTTGGTGAGTTCATCTACCAAGGGATTTTGAAGTTTTTGAGGGGGGAAGCACAACAACATCCCTTATGCATCTACTGTCACGAAGCTGTGCAGAGCAGTGGGAGTTCATTGGCCTTCTCACGAGCAGCTGCAGATGCCGGCCGCTCCTATTGACTCAGCGACTCTGAATGCGATGCAGGAGTGGACGGGTGGAGAGCCCGAGGAGCATGGTTTGGGATATTGTCTTCCAGGAGGAAGTCAAGCAGCTGGTGCTACCATGGCTAGGCCCAGTCAGGTTCGTGATGAGGCAGGCTCTTCTAGAGCCCATGAAGGTGCTGGGATGGCTGATGCCCAGTATAGGAGGCTGTCGAGGAGGATGGATGCGATGTATGAGTCGTAGAGTAGGTTCGCTCAGGAGCTTACCCTTGCACTTGGGACTGCTTTTAGAGGCCTTGGAGCTGACATCCAGTGGCCCATTTTTGGTGAGGACTCTGCTTATCCGCCTCCTGACACTCCACCCTCTAAGGGTGATGATGATGATTTCTCCGAGTAGGTATACCCTGTGTTCCTTTCTACTACCTTCACTAGGGACAGTGAAGATTTTAAATTTGGGGGTGGTAGTTAAGGAATAGTTTTTGTGTGTGTGTCATGTAGTTGCATATTCATGATAGTTTAGTTCATATAGTTGCATATTTTTCCCATATAATAGTTTTTTTTATTTTATAGCTTTATTTATCATGTCATTTAGCTCATGCATATACCATGATCCCTTTTGCGTTGTTTTACCGATTGATTTGTGATATTGATGCAAGTATAGTGATAGCGTTAAAGTGATGATTGAGTCTTGTAGGTTAACATGCATGCTAGAAACACTTGTAATTTCACTAAGTCTTAGAGTATGCTTAAGGACTAGATGTTGTCATGGTTTGATAGTTTTTGAGGTTATTTTATTGATTATGCTTAGAATTTATGATAGGGTCTTAATGATAAAAGGCTTGAAAAGAAAAAAATTGGAGTAAAATTAGAATTCATTGCTAATTGTGGCTAGATGTCAAATGGCTAGTAGCCGGCTCGTATTTTTATGCGAGTAGTCTAGGGTTGAGCAAGATGGAGCGAAACACACTTGCTCAGAAATTTGAAAAAATAGAAAAAAAAGGGAAAGAAAAAAAGAGTTAATGCATAATTTATCACGAGTGGGCTCTTTGGTATTCGAGTTATTAAGTTCTTAGGGGACTTTTTGCCTAGTGACCTAAGGCTTTTATAGTCTGGGATCCGCTAACCTAACGCTCGCTAAATGGATGCCATTGCATAAGTCTTTTGTGGACCTCACTCATTGCACGATCAAATAAGCATTTGTTGTTGTGTTGAATAAAAGCATGATTCTGTAATAAGCTCCAGTGATCTTGAAGTGTTATAAGTCATTTTATGTCTAGAATTTATTCTTCGTATAATCATGTGATTGCCTTGAGGATAATCGAGTTATGATAATTGATCTAGTTTCGAAGCATATCTGTTAAGCATCCGCACATACCACGTTTCTAGTTGTATGTTAGTTTGCATGATTTGGTTGATCTTTATTCGCCTAATTGCATTTGTTGAGATGTCATGAGTTGGTTGGTTTAGTGGTGAGGGGGATCGCTGCATTTCATGTAGATTGCATTCATGCATATTTTTGTTTTGTTTTTGAGTCTGTGACGCCTGAGGACAAACATCGATTTAAGTTTGGGGGTGTGATAAGTGGCATTTTATACCACTTAGAACGTCTTATAATAGCTTGAATTGATGTCTTAAAATCAGGTATTTTGTGTATTTGATGCGTTTTTCTAGTGTTTTGCATTTCAGGGTATAAATTGCGTATCTTGGAAGAATTCATCAGAAATAAGCCTAGGGAAGTGTGTGGCATTGGTTGTGGAAAGTTGGGTGCAGAACGCAGCAAAATCAGGAGCAGAATTCAGAATTTTCCAGATTGTGCTTAGGCGCCCGCTCAGGATGCTGGGGCAGCCGCCTGGGAGCCCGGGCGCCCGTTCAGGAATCTGGGGCGGCCGCTCAAGGACGAAAATTTTAATACTGAATTTTATAATTCTTATTCTGATGGACTTCTGAGATGGCTGGTTCTTGTGGGCTTCTATATAAGTAGTTCTCAGAGACATTTCACATAAGTGTGGTATCAAGCAAGGAGCAAGGAGAGAAGGAAGAAGACCGTTTTAGAACATCGCAACGAAGAAGAGGAAGCATACATTTTTGTGATTCTTTTATTCATTGTATCAGTGGATGTTAGTTTTCTTTACTTTGAACCTTATTACTCTTGTGACATACTCTGGTTTTAATAAGTATTTTTATTAGTTTATATTTTGTGTATTATCATATTTTCATATGAACCCATGGTGACGATGAGTTCTATCATGGGCTAATCGTGATCATGGGGTCATTACGGATTTACTATGGATTTCTTTAGTTAGTTGTTTAATACCTTAGTGTGTGATGATTGTATGATATCTAGCATAGGTTGTGCTTATTCGTCTTATGTGCGTCGCGAACATATAAGATAGTCTGTTAATCTCCTGTAAAGCGACGGTGGATCTTAAGATTTAGAACTTGCCATGCTAGCATAGATTCATGTATGTGTATGCATGATTAGTGGGTAACTCCAACCGTTTTACTTGCCCTGTGTAATCATAAAGAATAACTTGTGCTTAAATCATTATGTTGTCAAATTCTGTAGATATACAGGGTCTCAACATAGTTGATGCCTATTCAACTTCTATCTTGATTGTGGATATTTGGTAGAATGGTATTAGTACAACGAAAGTTGGCTTTTATCAGTTTCGTGTTGTTTAATTAATATCATCACCATTACATGCTAAGGGTAATAACGATAACTATTGAAGGAATTAGTAATGAAGTTATAATCTCATGTGTGTTTAATATTATTAATTCACGTGTCAATTAAGTGTTTAATTCTCGTAGTTAATTGTAGTTAATAATTAGTTAATCAATCTAAAGTGTTATTGTCTTGACATTGAGAAGTAATCATACATTGGTGAGTGAGTGTTAATTGAACATAATTAGTCTGAGTCTCTGTGGGAACGAACTAGAAATTATTCTATATTACTTGTGAACGCGTATACTTGCGTGAATTATTAGCGCGTGTTTTGTGCCTAATAATGATTTCTCTTTCTTTTTCTAATTCAGTTTTTAGATAATCATTCTGTTTAAGCACTTCATTCTTAACATACACAACATTATCTCTCTCTGTCTGAATAGTGTTCTGGTGGACTAACTCTTCTTCAAGATAGCTATTTCTGTTTTTGTACTTTAGATTTTCAGATTTTAATCTTTCATTCTCTAAAGTCTGATCTCTATAACTAATATAAATGTTTTTCAGAAATAATCTCAACTTAGTAATATCATCTATATCAAAAGAAAGAGTTGATAGAGGTACCTTTAGTTCTGCAACCTCAGAACTGCTATCAGCATTTGCCATTAAGGCATAGTTCACCTCTTATTCAGATTCTGAAGTGTCTACCCAGTTTTTCTTCTTTGTGATAAGTGCCTAGCCTTTATCACCTTTTCCTTTCTTGCAATCAGGAGAGATGTGGCCTCTTTCACCACAATTGTAGCATTTGACATTTGAGTTGTCTCCTCTGTCAGACTTTCCTCCTTTGCCTTCAGACTTTCTGAATCCTTTCTTGTCAGAACTTCCACCTTTCCTGGAAAACTTCTTACCCTTTCTGAATTTCTTGTAGGCTATCTTTGTGATACCCTTCACTATAAGAGCATACGGTTGCATCATCTCTGCATCAACATCCACTTCAGATAAATTTTCAGGTTCTGAATCATCATCATCAGAATCTGATGACTCTGAATCAGACTGTATGATGAGAGCCTTTCCTTTTGCCTTTCTAGAGACAATTGGCTTTTCTTCAGTCTTTAAAGCAACTGTCTTAGACTTCCCTCCATGCCTCTTCTTTCTTTGCTCCATCTCAAGTTCATGAGTCTTGAACATCCCATAAATTTCATCAAGAGACATATCAGTAAGTTCATAGTTATCTCTTATTGTAGTAGCTTTCAAATCCCACTTTTCAAGAAGAGCTAGTACGAATTTCAGATTTGAATCTTCTGTATCAAATACCTTATCCACTAGTGACAGATCATTCAACAGCTTTGTGAATCTGTCATATATATCAGTTAGTGACTCATCAGATATTGAGTCAAAGTGCTCATAGTCCTGTGTGAGTATTGTCTTCCTGTTCTTTTTTATGGAATTGGTTCCTTGACATCTCACTTCCAATGCATCCCAGATTTCTTTTACAGTCTTGCATCCAATCACCCTGTTTGACATGACATTGTCAATTGCACTATGAAGCAAGTGTCTTACTTTTGTATCCGTGCCTAATGAAGAGATGTCTTCAGTGGTGTATTCTCTCTTTTTTTGGGAATCATCCTCTGTGGCTCATTCCCAACTGCAATAGAAAGCTTTGTGGGCTTGTGTGGACCATCATAAATTATGTCTAAATATTCTGGATCTGTAACTTCCAGAAACATGGCCATCTTCACACTCCATACAGGGTACTCAGACACCCTGAGGATAGGAACCCTGATGGTTTCATATCTACTAGTGTTTTGAATGGGTTGAACCTTTGCAGGTTCTTGAGGATCTGGTATTTTTGCTTGTTCAAACATGATTGATTGTTTGTTTGGATCTTAACTGTTTGTAAGCTTAATAGATTGGCCCTGATACCACTTGTTAGGCCTCAATGATACTATAGAAGGGGGTTGAATATAGTATCTACAATCAATTCGATTATGAACACAAGTATGTAACAGAAAACAAGTTTATTCAACATATCAAACTCTGTTACAGTAGATTTAATCTACTCTCTCAGTGATGTATGATATCACTAAGAGTTGCTAGGGTTACAATGAATAATATTCTCGTGAATGATAACACATATAGTTTAAACCCTAAGCTGTGTTTATATAGTACACAATTACAAGATATCTCCTAATTGATATGATAATGATTCTGTATCCTAAAATATATCAATCAGAGATTATCTACTGTAGTCCTATAGCTGTACAACTCTCCATGCATATCTTCACTTTTTTAATCCAGATACTCTCCTGTAAATCAGCTGCATTCCTTATCTGAAGTGTACCCGCACTTAAGTCCTGATATAAATTCTGACGCCTTAAGTTCTGATATAAGTTCTGTCTTCAGTAAGTTCTGATTTTCAGTTAACTTCTGATAATAAGTTCTGAAACTAAACAAATCAGATTAGACATGACATAACAAATATATCTAACATTATAGTCAACTCCCCCGAAGTAAATCAGGTAATAGGTTCATCAAATTTTACATAATCATTATTTTATCTATTTTAACCAACCAATTTAGGTGACGCCCGTTGAAGATGCTCTGATTACCGTAAATTTACAGATTTCAAACGCATGTAAGTATGACGATACAATCCAAGATAAATAAATTATAAATTGGAGGATAGTCCAATATATGTTGTCAAAAAAAAGTCCAATTTAATCACTCTGCATGGCCAATCATCAATATACTTATATAAAGAAGAAGACGAATATGTTTAGGTGTCGCATCTCATATCGTCTCAATATATTTTTCTAATTTTCTCAATTTTTTGAATAAATAAATATCAAAAATTACAATTACCTTATATACTCCTAAATATATTATCATCGTTCGTAATATTCTTCTTAAGTTTCTACAAGATCTTCCATCAGAATTTTTGAAATCGATTTACCATCATAATATTCTCCTAAAACTTCTACTTTCTCTTTAAACCAACTTAATATTCTCCCAAACCTAAAGTTTTCATAAGATTTTTGAAATCAAATTAGCATAATAATATTCTCCTAAAACTCCAACTTTCTATTTAAACTAACTTACCATACTGATATTCTCCTAAATTTCGTTTTCAATACAATTTCTTCTCTTTCTCCTAAAATCAACTTACTATATATTTTCCTAATATTCTTCTTAAGTTTCTACAAGATCTTCCATCAGGATTTTTGAAATCAATTTACCATCATAATATTCTCCTAAAACTTTTACTTTCTCACTAAGCCAACTTAATATTCTCCCAAACCTAAAGTTTTCATAAGATTTTTGAAATAAAATTACCATAATGATATTCTCCTAAAACTGCTATATTCACCTAATTTTTTTTTCAATATCATTTATTCTCTTTCTCCTAAAATCAACTTACTATATTTTTTTCCTTAAAATTTGTTTTAATTTTTAGCCTATGAAATATTACAAGACAAGTATCCATAATTATTTATCATCATTCGTAATATTCTTCTAAAATTTATACAACATCTTTAACTAAAATTTTAAAATCTAACTTGCCATCATAATATTCTCCCAAAACTTCTCTTTTCTCTTTCAATCAAGTTACCATTTTCATATTCTCATAAACTTAATATATTGATTGATATATTTTGTTTTTTTTTTCTTATCTGATATCGACTTTTTTTTTATATTTATTTCAAAATGATTAAAATAAGATAAGAAATTTAAAAAATAATGAAATATTATATTAGAAGGCCGCTACCAATCACGGTTTAGTAAACTAGTTAATAAATAAATTAAGTTAATAAATGAATTAGTACATCCATTTGGACGATCAACATGATCTTTCTAACATACCGAAACAAATATAAATCCAAGTAACATTTGGTTCATTATTAGACAACTTTGTGCATAAGAGAACATCACATCACTTAGCAAAATGACGAAGTAAAAAACTTAATTTATTTTTAGGAAATAGTATATAAGATTAATATAATAAGCTCGCAATATGTTGAGGTGATGTTTACAGGAGGAGGATGAGATAGGTTGAGGCTTTACCGGAAGAAAAGTCTACACAGGTAATGTGAAGAATACCTGACACTCTACAGTGAACCCAAGCAAAAGACTAGCTAATTTAACAATACAATTATAATTTTTTAAACCTTCATAAATAATTTATAAATTATGTATTTAAACTATATTATTTATTTATTTATTTATTAATATTAGTAACCGGTTCGGTTCAATTTTTACCGGTTTGGTGCGAACGTATAACCGGAATCGAGTCATTTGAATTAGTTTGGGTTTTTTTCCGATTTCGTTTTCGAATCGGCTTTATTCGGTTCAATTGTTTTTGATTTTCTCCAGTTTCAGTTTTAATTCGATTTTTCGCTCAGCCTTACTTAAAACTACGATAACATAATCAAGTAAATTTCGTGAAATCAAATTCAAAACTCAAAAACTCGATAACAATCATAATAGGCTCTATAACTTGATAAGCTCGAAAAATGGTTAGAAAACTCGATTAAAAACTCGATATACTCGAAAGCACATGAACAACTCGAATTCGACTTTTTTATTTTACGGGTCGAGTTCAAACATAATTTTCAGGCTCAATTATTTTTGGGCTCGACTCTAATTGATTAAAAAAAATTTAAACTCGAATTCGATATGCACAACTTCGACTCGACTCGACTCAAATTATACCCCTACCTACTTCAGACAGTTATGAATTTGATATATATCAATTATAACTTGAGCTTATAAAGGTTTAAAATATATTTGTTATTATTTATGTTGTATATTACGACTATAGCAAGTTCAATGTTAAAGTTAAAATAACTACTGTTACAACTGTAATTTGAGAGTAAAATATTTTAGTGTTAAAAAAAACTTCAACTCTAATATTATTTTCGATAAAATATTTTCATATTTAGTGAACTTTTGTTTTTCTCCTATATTTCATTTAAAACAAACTAATATATATTTTATTTATAATTATTTAATGATGTAAAAAGGATAACTAGAGCTATCTTTACCCCAAATATAGGATCAACTATTTATTCATGTATTTAGAACATCTCGCATAGGGGTTGACAAATCTTATATGACATGTCAATCTTGGTTATCAATCTATTGAAATTGTATGATTGCCAAAAGATTGTCTACAACGGTTGTCAAAACTTAGCAATTTCCCAAATTGATTAAAAAAATATATAGAGTTGAAAAAAGTATATATGAATAATACTTTTTTTAATTTATGTGACATTTACAATTTAATTAAGGGACCGTAACTTTTAAATGTTATGTCAAGTTGATCAAAAAATTGAGTGATATTAAAATATTAATATATATAATAATTTGACAAGATTGACAACATATTGGCAACCGCTTATTGAAAATACTCTTAGAAAATCAAATATATCTATTTATTAGAGTGGCTTTTTCTTTATTTGGGTCTCATATTATAGCTATAAAATTAACTAGAGCTATGTAGTGAACTTATTCTTGAGAGTAGTTTCAATTAGCTCAAATTCATTTTCCAAATATTTCTCAAATAATGTAATGTAAATTTTTTTACGTTTTAATTTATACATGTATATTTATCCTGATCCCATTTCATTAGCAGGAAATTTACTAACGATACACTTAATTCAGCAGGAACGATTTTGAAAATCATTGCGGCTTTAGCATTCCTCTAGGATTATATAGCCCGACTGAGTTTAACTAGTGATTTTTTAGCCAATAATTACTTTTTTCGCCCCTTTTTAGTTATCATATTTCTTCTTCTCCTTCTTCTCCTTCTTCTCCTTCTTCTCCTTCTTCTCCTTCTTCTCCTTCTTCTCCTTCTTCTCCTTCTTCTCCTTCTTCTTCTTCTTCTCCTTCTTCTTCTTCTTCTCCTTCTTCTTGGCATTGAAGAATAATCATATATTGGTGAGTAATTGTTAATTAAATATAATTAATCAGAGTCTCTGTGGGAACGAACTATAAATAATTCTATATTACTTGCGAACGCGTATACTTGCGTGATTTATTTAGCGCATGCTTTGTGCCTAACAAGTTTTTGGCGCCGCTGCCAGGGACTCGGTGTTAATTTGTTTAGTTTATGTACTTTACATCATTGGTCATTATGATTCATTGATTAAGACTTGTTACTTACTGCTTCCGGTTGTGTTTCAGGTACTCTAGCGAGCGTTTATGCAAACACGTTCTCGCACTCGCAAGAGAAATCTGGATAAAGCTGAGGAAATAGATAAAGTTCTTGACTCTCTGGAGAAGATAGTTTTTGAAGATTCGGATAAAGAGAGTGAAAAGAAAGAACCTGAAACAATGGTTGATCGTCTAGCTCAAGATGATCCAGCTCTTATGGACTTTTCTCGGCCTAAAATTGATGACATTCAGTCCAGCATCATTCATCCGACTATTCAGGCCAATACTTTTGAAATCAAGCCGGGCACTATTCAGATGGTGCAGAATTCTGTTTCTTTCGGAGGGGCTGCGACTGAAGATCCCAACATGCATATCAGGAATTTTGTCGAGATCTGTAGTACTTTCAAATATAATGTTGTCATTGATGAGGCTATCAAGATGAAGCTTTTCCCATTCTCTCTAAGGGACAAAGCTAAGGACTGGTTACATTCTTTACCAGCTGGGTCCATCACTACTTGGGAAGATCTTGCACAAAAGTTTTTGGTGAAGTTCTATCCAATGGCCAAAACTGCAGTTATGAGGAGTGCTCTTACTCAGTTTGCGGAGCAACCAGGAGAATCTATGTGCGAAGCTTGGGAGCATTACAAGGAGATGTTAAGAAAGTGTCCACATCATGGGATGCCTGATTGGATGGTTATCACTGGTTTCTACAATGGTTTGGGGGTCCAATCTCGACCCATGCTCGATCCAGCTTCTGGAGGCACCTTGTGGGCCAAAAACTATATTAAGGCTTATAATCTCATTGAAACTATGGCTGCTAACGAGTATCAAAACCCAACTTAAAGGATGATGCCTAGGAAAGTAGCAGGTATTCTGGAAGTTGATGCAGCTATAACTATTGAGCACAGCTCACGACGCTGACTATGAAGGTCGATTCTTTAACCAACTATGGCGTAAATCAATTATCTAGTGTCTTTGAGCTTTGTGCAGGCTCTCATGCTACAGATCATTGTTCTCTTGTTAATGAATCTATTCAGTATGTGAACAATTTCCAGAAATCGCAGCAGCCTGTGCCCGCTACTTATCATCCTAATAACGAAAATCATCCCAATTTCAGCTGGAGCAATAATCAGAATGTAAATAGCCAATGCCTTGCTCAATCGTCAACCTGGCACACTGCCCAGCGATACTAAAGTGCCAGGCAGGAAGGAAGCTAAAGAGCAAGTCAAAGCTATCACCTTAAGGTCTGGAAAAGTTGCTGATGCTGAAAAAGCAAAAGACGTAGAAGTTGAAGTTGTAGATAAAGAAGGAATGCAAAAGGAGAAAGATGAGGAACCAAATAAGAATACTGTTGAACACACTCTGCTTGAGGGTAATACAGGGGAGAAACAGCTCTATCATCCACCACCTTTTCCTAAGCGATTGTAAAAACAAAAGATGGACAAGCAATTTGGTAAGTTTCTGGAGGTGTTCAAGAAACTTCACATCAACATACCTTTCGCTGAGACTCTTAAGCAAATGCCTAGTTATGCGAAATTCATGAAAGGTATTCTTTCAAGGAAGGTGAAACTGGACGATCTTGATACCGTTGCTCTGACGGAAGAGTGCAGTGCCGTGCTGCAACAAAAGTTACCTCCAAAGCTTAAGGATCCACGTAGCTTCACCATTCCTTGCACCATTGGCAAGTTGTCATTTGACAAGTGCCTTTACGATTTGGGAGTAAGCATCAATCTGATGCCGTTGTCTATCTTCAAAAAGCTGAATTTTCCTGATTTGAATCCCACCTATATGTCTCTACAATTGGCTGATCGTTTGATAACATACCCACGAGGCATCGTGGAGGACGTGCTAGTAAAGGTGGACAAACTCATCTTTCCTGCAAATTTTGTCATTCTGGATTTCGAGGAAGATAAGAAGATTCCCATAATATTGGGAAGACCCTTCTTGGCTACAGGCCGTACCTTGATAGATGTGCAAAAAGGTGAACTCACTATGAGGGTGCAAGATCAAGATGTGACATTCAATGTGTTCAATGCGATGAAATTTCCTACGGAAGATGAGGAGTGCTTCAAGGTGGATTTGATCGATTCTGCAGTTACTTCAGAACTTGATCATGTGCTAAGGTCTGATGCCTTAGAAAAAGCCTTATTGGGGGATTTTGACAGTGAAGATGATGAAGGCAATGAGCAGTTACAATACCTGAATGCTTCTCCTTGGAAACGGAAGTTAGACATGCCATTTGAATCTCTTGGTAATACTGATCTCAAGAATGTTGAGGGAAAGCTCAAACCATCTATTGTGGAAGCACCTACTTTGGAGCTTAAACCACTGCTTGAACACTTGAGGTATGCTTTTTTAGGTGATGCATCTACTTTACCTGTTATTATTGCATCTGACCTTTCAGGTAGTGATGAGGACAAGCTCTTGAGGATTCTGAGAGAATTTAAATCGGCCATCGGATGGACTATAGCAGATATAAAAGGGATCGGCCCTTCGTACTGCATGCATAAAATTCTGCTAGAGGAAGGTAGCAAGCCGACTATTGAGCAACAGCAAAGGCTTAATCCTATCATATATCCAATTTCTGACAGTTCTTGGGTGAGCCTCGTACAATGTGTACCTAAGAAATGAGGTATTACTGTGGTAGAAAATGAGAAGAACGAGCTCATCCCCACTCGAACAGTCACAGGATGGAGGGTATGCATGGACTACAGGAAGTTGAATAAAGCCACGAGGAAGGATCACTTTCCTCTTCCATTCATTGATCAGATGTTTGACAGGTTGGCTGGTCATGAGTATTATTATCTTCTGGATGGCTATTCAGGCTACAATCAGATTTGTATTGCACCAGAAGATCAAGAGAAGACTGCTTTCACTTGCCCATTTGGCATATTTGCTTTTCGCAGAGTTTCTTTTGGCTTATATAGTGCACCTGCCAATTTTCAGAGATGCATGATGGCTATATTCTCAGATATGATTGGAAATAATGTCGAAGTGTTCATGGACGACTTCTCCGTCTTTGGACATTCGTATGGTGAATGCTGGAATAATCTCCGTTTGGTGCTCAAAAGGTGTGTTGAGACCAATCTGGTGCTCAATTGGGAAAAATGTCACTTCATGGTGCAACAAGGCATCATTCTTGGGCATAAGGTCTCTAGTAAAGGTCTTGAGGTGGATAAAGCCAAGGTGGGCGTCATTGAAAATCTTCCGCCACCTATTTCTGTGAAAGGAATCCGAAGCTTTCTTGGTCATGCGGGTTTTTATCGGCATTTCATCAAGGACTTCTCTAAAATATCTAAGCCGTTGTGCAACTTGCTCGAGAAAGATGTGCCTTTCAAATTTGATGAAGAATGCTTGGTAGCATTCAAGACTCTCAAAAAGAGTTTAATCATCGCACCAGTTATTACGTCACCTAATTTGAGAGAACCTTTTGAGATGATGTGTGATGCAAGTGATTATGCAGTGGGAGCAGTTCTTGGGCAGTGAAAGACTAATATTTTTCATATGGTCTACTATGCTATTAAGACGCTAAATGGAGCCCAACTAAACTGCAACACTTCTGAGAAGGAGCTCTTGGCTCTAGTTTTTGGTTTTGAAAAATTTCGATCTTATCTACTAGGGACAAAGGTGACAGTGTTCACTGATCACGCTGCCATCTGCTATCTGGTCTCAAAGAAGGATTCGAAGCCTAGACTTATTCGCTGGGTTCTCTTACTACAAAAATTCGAGTTAGAGATCAAGGATCGAAAAGGTAATGAAAATCAAGTAGCTGACCATCTTTCTAGATTGGAGAATCTCGATTCTACTTCACATGATAAGACATTGATCAACGAATCTTTTCCGGATGAGCAGTTGTTCGTAATTCAAGAGGAAGAGCCATAGTTCGCAGACATTGTGAACTATCTTGTTAGCAATATAATGCCTCCTAATATGAATGTGGCTCAAAAGAAGAAGTTTCTGCATGAGGTAAAGTGGTACATGTGGGATGAACCATATTTGTTTAGACAAGGAGCTGACCAGATCATCAGGAGATGTATCCCATTCAGTGAGATGGAGGGGATATTACGAGACTTTCATTCCAAAGTTTATGGTGGATATTATGGTGGTGAAAAGACAGCAGCTCGTTTTCTTCAAGCAGGTTTTTTTTTGCCTAAGTTGTTTAAGGATGCACATCAGTTCATTTTAAGGTGTGATCATTGCCAAAGAGTTGGGATTCTTTCCAGAAAGGATGAGATGCCTTTAAATGTGCTACTTGAAGTTGAGGTCTTCGATGTTTGGGGAATCGATTTTATGGGACCATTTATCTCGTCCTGCAATAATCAGTACATCTTGCGGGCAGTCAATTATGTCTCGAAATGGGTAGAAGTTAAAGCTCTACCGACTAATGATGCAAAGGTAGTGTTGAGTTTTCTTCATAAGCAGATATTCACAAGGTTTGGAATGCCACGAGTTATCATAAGTGATGAAAGGTCGCATTTCTACAATCGTAAGTTCACTTCTATGATGCAACGCTACAATATGAATCATCGCATTGATACTGCCTATCATCCGCAAACTAATAGTCAAGCTGAAGTGTCTAATTGAGAGATCAAGCGTGTTCTAGAGAAAGTTGTTTTTCCGTCAAGGAAAGATTGGTCTTTGAAGCTCGATGAAGTTGTTTGGGCTTATAGAAAAGCATACAAGACTCCACTTGGGATGTCCCCGTTTCAACTTGTCTATGGTAAGGGATGTCATTTACCTGCGGAGCTTGAGCATAAGGCTTATTGGGCATTGAAGAAGTTAAACCTTGATCTAGATGCAGCTGGGAACAAGTGAATGCTTCAATTGAATGAACTTGATGAATTTCGACTTCAAGCGTACGAAAACAACAAAATGTACAAGGAAAAGTTAAAAAGGTGGCATGACAGGAAGCTATCGCCTAAGTCATTCATGCCGGGGCAACAAGTTCTTCTATTCAACTTTTGTCTCCGACTTTTCCTGGAAAGTTGAAATCAATGTGGTCTGGATAATTTATCGTCAAAACTGTATTTCCACATGGAGCGATGGAGATTTTTAAGAACGATCCGGGCCAAGCATTCAAAGTAAATGGTCAAAGATTGAAGCACTATTATGGGGATACGGCAAACCGTGAAGTGGTTAGTACCGTTTTATTGTCAACTTGATCGCATAACCCCACATCAAGCTAATGACATAAGAGAAGTGCTTCTTGGGAGGCAACCCAAGATATGAGACCATAGGACACCTTAGAATATAGTACTTTATCCAAAAACCCAAAAAAATCTGAAAAAAGAGTTGTAGAATTTTTTTCCCAGAAGCCTAGCAGGCGCCCGCGCGCTTGAAGCAGGCGGCCGCGTGCTGGTGCCAGGCGACCGCGTGCGGCCCTGACTGTTGAAAAATTATTTTTCAGCCTAAAAAACAGAAGAAAATTTCATAAAAAAAATATAACCCATTAACCCACGATTTCCCCCATACCTTTCTACAATCCCCACTCTAATCAAATTCTAACCCTAATTTTGCCCTATAAATACATACAACCTCTCCATACACACCCCACACACTTTCACTATACAAAATCTCTCCTACACAGCAAACATAACTCTCTAACTCTTATTCTCAGTTCTCATGGCCTCAAAGAGATCACGAACTATGGGTAGCAGCAGCACCAATCCGACTGCTACTGATTCTTCGAGGAATACTGCTGCGAGACCCTGATTGTTGGATAGGGTTGTTGAAGAAGAGTACATCAAGCTTCTGACTAAACCTATTATGAGGGAGAGGGGGTTCTTGCCATCAGGGAGGGATGGTGAGTTGTTACCGATGATTTCTGAGAAGGGATGGATTACATTCTGCGAGGCACTTGAGACAATTCTGATGAGTATCGTTCACGAGTTCTATGCGAACGCCAAGGCAGACAAGAATGGGTTCTCTGTTGTTCGTGGGCTTACTGTTGATTATCAACCTGAGGCGATGCGCCGGGTGATTGGACAGCGACAAAGGAAACCACAAGAGGAGTATTGGAATGCAAAGGCCCCTGAGGACTTTGATTTGGACTATATTATTGCTAATCTCTGTCAGTCGGGTACATTATGGAAGTTCAAAAGGGGACCAACGATTATCGTAGTTTCCCTGTTATCGCGATGAACAAGTATGCTCGTGCTTGGAACGCGTTTATATGTGCTAATATTCTTCCTTCTTTGCATGCACATGAGGTTACAGTGGAGAGGGCGAAGTTGTTATGGGGTATTCTGAATGATGAATATTATGTGGACCTTGGTGAGTACATATACCAAGGGATTTTGAAGTTTTTGAGGGGGAAATCGCAATACTCTATCCCGTATGCCTCTATTATCACGAAGCTTTGCAAGGCAGTTGGAGTCCAGTGGCCTTCTTATGAGCAGTTACAGATGCCGGCCACTCCTATTGATTCATCGACTTTGAATGCGATGCAAGAGTGGACGGGTGGAGAGCCCGAGTCACTTGGTTTGGGGTATCACCTTCCAGGAGGAGTTCCAGCAGCTGGTGCTACCATGGCTAGGCCCAGACAGGCTCAGGGAGAGGCAGGCTCTTCGAGAGCTCAGGGAGGAGATGGTTCGGGATTGGATGATGTCCAGTACAGGAGGCTTTCAAGGAGGATGAATGCGATGTATGAGTCGCATAGTAGGTTTGCGGAGGAGCTCACCCAGGCACTTGGGACTACATTTAGAGGCCTTGAAGCTAACATCCAGTGGCCCATTTTTGGTGAGGATTCTGCTTATCCACCTCCTGACACTCCACCCTCTGAGGGTGATGATGATGATTCGTCTGAGTAGGTATACCCTGTGTTCCTTTCTATTACCTTCACTGGGGACAATGAAGATTTTAAGTTTGGGGGTGGTAGTTAAGGAACGTATTTGTGTGTGTGTCATGTAGTTGCATTTTCATGTTAGTTTAGTTCATATAGTTGCATATTTTTGTCATATAGTTTTTTTAAGGATTTATAGCTTTATTTATTATGTCATATAGCTCATGCATATACCATGATCCCTTTATGTTGCTTTATCGATTAATATGTGATATTGATGCGAGTGTAGTGATAGCGTTAGAGTGATATTGAATCTTGTTAGGTTGATATGCATGCTGGAAATACTTGTAATTTCACTAAGTCTTAGAGTATGCTTAAGGACTAGATTGTTGTCATGGTTTGATGGTGTTTGAGGTTAATCTATTGCTTATGCTTAGAATGCATGATAGGCTTTTAATGATAGAAGACATGAAAAGATAAAAATTGGAAAAAATTAGAATTCATTGCTAGTTGTTGCTAGGCGTCAAATGGCTAGTAGCCGGCTCGTATTGTATACGAGTAGTCTAGGGTTGAGCAAGATGGAGCGAAACGCACTTGCTCAGAAATTGAAAAAAAAGAAAAAAAAAGAGAAAAAAATTATGGTTTAATGCACAATTGATCACAAGTGGACTCTTTGGTATTCGAGTTATTAAGTTCTTAGGGGACTTTGTGCCTATTGACCTAAGGGTTTTATAGTCTGGGATCCGCTAACCTGACGCTCGCTAAATGGGTACCATTGCATAAGTCTTTTATGGACCTCACACATTGCACGGTCAAATAAGTATTTATTTTATGTGTTGAATAAAATCATGATTCCGTAATAAACTCCAATAATCTTGAAGTGTTATAAGTCATTTTATGTCTAGAATATATTCTTCGTATAAGCTTGTGATTGCCTTGAGGATAATTAAGCTATGGTGATTGATCTAGTTTCGAAGCATATCTGTTAAGTATGAGCACAAACCATATTTCTAGTTGTATGTTAGTTTGCGTGATATGATTGATCTTTTGTCGCCTAATTGTATTTTTGATATGTCATGTGTTGGTTGGTTTAGTCATCGCGAGGGGATCGCTACATTCATATAAGTTGCATTCATCCATGTTTTATTCTGAGTTTGAGTCTGTGATGCTCGAGGACAAGCATCGATTCAAGTTTGGGGGTGTGATAAGTGGCATTTTATACCACTTAGAGCGTCTTATATCGGCTTGAATTGGTGTCTTGAACTCAAGTATTTTGTGTATTTGATGCATTTTCTAGTGATTTTACATTTCAGGGTATAACTTGCTTAGATAGGTGGTTTTCATCAAATAAAGCTTAAGGAAGTGCTTGGAATCAGTCTAGGGGCGATTAGCGAAGAAATCAGCAAAAACAAAAGCAAAATAAAGTATTTTCCAGAAGGGTAGTAGGCGGCCGCGCGCCAGGAGCAGGCGACCGCGTGCTAGAGAGCAGCCGCGTGGAGATAGCAGGCCGCCTGTGGGCGGAAATTTAGAATCAGTATTTTATTAATTCTAGTATAATTGGGCTTCTGTTGGCACTGGTTCTCTTGGGTTATTATATAAACCTTATGGAAGACGTTTTCTTAAGGAAGATCATTAAGAGCAAGGGCAAGAAGATTGAGAAGACCGTTTTAGCACGTAACAACGAAGAAGAGGAAGCATACGTTTATCTTGTGATTCTTTTAATTTGTTGTAACAGTCGATGCTAGTTTTCTTTATACTTTGAACCTTAATACTCTTGTGACGTACTTCATTATTTATTAAGTATTTTTATTAGCCTTATATCATTGTGTTAATATCATGCTTTCATATGAACCCATGGTGACGATGAGTTAACTTATGGGCTAATCGTGATCATGGGATCCTAACGGATTTACTATAAAATTCTTTAGTTAATTGTTTAATACCTTGGTATGTGGTGATTGTATGATATCTAGTATAGGTTGTGCATATTCGTCTTATATACGTCGCGAACATGTAAGATAACCTGTTAATGACTTATGAAGCGACAATGAATCTTGAGATTTAGAACTTGCCATGCTAGCATAGGTTCATATATTGTATATATGATTAGGGGGTAACTCTAACCATTTTACTTGTCCTGTGTAATCATCATGAATAATTTGCGCTTAAATCGTTATGTTGTCAAATTCTATAGACATATAGGATCTCAATATTCAACTTCTATCTTAATTATGGATGCTTGGTAGAATGGTATTCGCACAACGAAAGTTGGCATTTATCAGTTTCGTGTTGTTTGATTAATATCATCACCATTACATGCTAAGGTTAATAACAATAACTATTGAATGAAGTAGTAATGAAGTTAGGATCTCATGTGTGTTTAATATTGTTAAATCAAGTGTTTAATTCTCGTAGTAATTATTAGTTTACCAATCTTAATTGTTATTGTCTTGGCATTGAAGAATAATCATACATTGGTGAGTAAGTGTTAATTAAATATAATTAATCAGAGTCTCTGTGGGAACGAACTAGAAATCATTCTATATTACTTGCGAACACGTATACTTGCGTGATTTATTTAGCGTATGTTTTATGCCTAACAACAGTTCCTCTTCCAATGACATGGTGTCTTGCAATAGTGACAATCACCAACCTTTGGAACACCACCTTTAGGCTTCAAAGCCTTGGTTGGATCAGGTTTCGGATTGGCATTAAATTTAGATCCCATCTTCCTCTTGCCTTTCCATTTACCCTTTTCTTTGGCCTTTCCCTTATTCACCATCAACATGGGAGCAGGGGATGCCTTCTGAACATTGGTCTCAATAGTTTTCAACATAGCCAACAATTCGGTGGGGTTCTTATCTATCTCATTCATATTGTAATTTATCACAAATTGAGAATAGCTGATGTTTAAAGATTACAAAATAAGATCAATCTGGTGCTCCATAGCAATTGGGGCACCCAACTTGGCAAGGTACTCCATATACCCTATCATTCCTAGAACATGCGGTCCAACCGGGTCACGTTCTCCCTGCTTACATGCATGCAATGATTTGAATGTATCAAACCTCGCCTGACGAGCCTGTCATTCAAACATGCGTTTAAGGTGCTCAATCATATCATAAGAATCCACATTCTCGTGTTGTTTCTGAAGCTCAGCACTTATGGTCACTAACATGAGACATTGAACATCCGTGTCATCATTGATATGTTTCTGATAAACATTATGTTGAGCACGGGATGCTCCTTCAGGGAGAGATGCAGGGCGAGGGATATCAGTTACATAGAGCTTGCGCTCTTGTTTGAGGACAATCCTCAAGTTCCTTTGCCAGTCAGGGAAGTTTGTTCCTGTCAGTTTGTCCTTCTCAAGGACTGATCGCACAGAGAAGTTGTTTGAATTGTTTGCCATTTTGATATCTACAATGTTTAAGTGCATAAGATAAATTAGTCTACAGATGATTATTAAATATGTTCAAGTGATTATTTATATATACTCAAAATATTTATCTCCCACTATTTTTATCAAATTAATAGCCCTAACTAATAATTCCAAAAGAATATCTTTTATATACTTTCTAGTGAGCCAAGATCCAAATTTCACAATATTTTAGTTCAGCTTTGCATTTACTTTTAAAATATGATCCAATAAGGTAGAAAACAATTGTCAATTATATCAACTATATAACTCTTGGATAGTTTAGTGGAATAATATTTATTTATATTTATCTAATAAATCTCACTAA
The DNA here is from genome assembly GCF_009905375.1 of Apium graveolens. Lineage (NCBI taxonomy): Eukaryota > Viridiplantae > Streptophyta > Magnoliopsida > Apiales > Apiaceae > Apium > Apium graveolens. The sequence continues at coordinate 258,847,028 of NC_133652.1, read as the reverse complement.
ACTTGTTAGGAATATGTTGTGTACTTGAAGATAAGCTAAACAAAATACCTTAGTAGATTTAACTTGGTGAATTTTGTAGCACCCGAGGGATGATCAATTATAGTAACGACGGATGATTCAATATAGTCCCGACGGATGACTAATTGATATCCACCGGGTGAGTAGCTTATGTAACAATAAGTATTGTAGCACATTTCTGTAAATAACTTTGTGTAGATTCTGTAGTAGCATATGAGTCATGTTGACTGCTAGTAGATATGCAGAATAGGTTGATTAATTATAAATATAAGATGTCTTGTAATTCTATATAAATGAAATGGAGTCAAGTATCAAATAGCTACCCGACGGATAATCAACAAAGCTACCGGACAAATGATCAACAAAGTTACCCGACGGATAACAAGCATGTACCCGACGAATGATCAATTTAAATATCTGTTGACAGTGACAACACAGTCACATGCGTTGGGTGTTTGCAAAAGGAATGTGGCAGCCTGTTTAGCAGGAAAATGAGAACAAAGAAGCATTAACAGTTCCATGCTATTATGAAGATATTCAAAGATGTTGGAATATAGTAGTGAAGCAGCGTGGAGTTAGACTTGATAGATTTTGTTTTATTATCCTGTCTTATTACCATGTAAACTTGATGATATATAAACCAAGTGTAGCAAGTAGAACAAATAACTAAGCTAACACATTTTAGAAGAGAAATAGAAAAAGCTGTAACTATTAAGAATTTCTCTGTAGTTTATTTGTTCACTTGTAAAAAGTAGCTATGAGCTATTCAAGCTTCACAGGGTTCTCTCGATATATATATATATATCTGGTGGATACATTCAAATCCAACATAAAGTTTTAAAGACTTGTGTTTTTATTACTTGTGTTTTGATTTAATTCTCTTATTCCGCACTTTGCTAATCAACACTTATATATTATTGAGTTAAAACAGTTTTAAAAATCTCAAAAAGAAGCCAAAATTACATTCAACCCCCCCCCTTCTGTAATTCTTGCTGAATTGTTAGGGAATAACAATTGGTATTAGAGCAAGCTCTTGAAGTACAAAGAGTTTAAAGATCATAACAAACAACAAGATGAACAAGAAGGATGTTGGAGTTAAGATTCCATTTCTGGACAAAGACAATTATCACCACTAGAAGGTGAAGATGCACCTACATCTTTTTTCTCAAAATGAGGCCTATGTGGATTGCATAGAGAGAGGTCCTCATGTACCAATGAGAGCTGCAACAGGGAATGAACCATTTGTTCCTAAGCCTAGGCATGAATGGTCAGATCCTGATATTGAGCAAGTCAGGAAAGACAAGAAGGCCATGAATATATTTTTCAATGGATTTGATGGTGATATGTTTGATAACATCATTAACTGCAAAACAGCCAAGGATGTTTGGGACATAATTCAGATTATCTGTGATGGTACTGAGCAAGTAAGGGAGAATAAGATGCAGCTGTTAATTCAGCAATATGAGCACTTTCATAGTGAAGATAATGAGTCTCTCACTGACATTTTTAGTAGATTTCAAAAACTACTAAATGCTCTGAAACTGCATGGAAGAGTTTATCAGACAAAAGACTCCAATCTCAAGTTCCTTAGATCTCTTGCAAAGGAATGGAAACCAATGACAGTCTTATTGAGAAATTCTCAAGACTACAAGGAGTTTACCTTAGAGAGACTGTATGGCATCCTGAAAACTTATGAGCTTGAAATAGAGCAAGATGAAAGAATGGAGAAAGGAAGGAAGAAAGGAGGGTCCAGAGCACTGGTTGCTAAGTTAGAGAAAGAGAAAGAGATGAAGGTAGATGTTGTTGAGTCTACTTCAAAGGCATGTGAGAACAAGGGAAAAGGGCTGGTAGCTGAGAATGAAGATCATTTGAGCCAAGATGACATGGATGATATTGATGAGCATTTAGCATTCCTTTCCAGAAGATTTGCCAAGCTCAAGTTCAAAAAGAACTTTAGAGCTGCCAAGCCAAATAGAAACATGGTGGATAAATCCAAATTTAAGTGTTTCAAATATGGCTTGGCAGGGCAATTTTCCAGTGAGTGTAGAAAGTCAGATTCCAGCAAAAAGAAGTTTGAGCCTGTTGATTACAAACAGAAATATTTTGAGTTGCTCAAGCAAAAGGAAAGGGCTTTCATTGCACAGGAAAATGACTGGGCAACTGATGGTTAGGATAAAGATGAGGATGTCAGCTATGTCAATCTAGCCCTAATGGCCAAGTCTGATGAAACAGAAACTAGTTCTTCAATTAATCAAGTAATCACCACTAACCTAGCATATCATGTCTACAGAATTATATCACTTGCGCGTTACACTTAAGTCATTCACTAAAGAAAATGCTAAACTTAAGAAAACAATTTGTTTTTAAGTGAGAGGAATAATGTGCTAGAATCTCAGTTTATTGAATTTGAAAAATTGAGAATTGAGTGTAAGACTGCTAAGGATGAATTAACTGAGTCCTTGAAGAAAGAAGAGATTTTGAAGAAGTAACTTGAACGAGAATAAGAGGTGATTAAGGCATGGAAATCATCCAGAGATGTTCATGCTCAAATCACTAAGGTTCAAGGTATTGAGTCCTTTTGTGATGCAGCCTGGAAAAAGAGTAAGGAGAAGCTGGAATCCAACTTGGTTGAAGGATTGCTAACAGATGTGGACTCGACGGATGATTAGAGTCATCCGTCGGATAATCAAAAGGATTACCCGTCGAGTGACACAAATCCTCATCCGTCGGCTGTAAGAAAACCTGTGAGCAAAGCCAAGCTGGCCAAGCTGAATGAGAAATATGGATCAGTTTCCAAAAATTTTGTTCCAGGAGAATCAAGTCAAGTGAGGAAGGAGAAGAAAGTTAATATTGGTCATATGTCTATCAAGCAATTGAACGACAGATTGGAGAAGATTGAGATTAAAACAGAAGCTAAAAGGAAAAACAATAGAAATGGGAAAGTAAGGATTAACAAACATAACAACAACACACCTGATAAATATGCTCCAAGAAAAATCTGTGTTAAGTGTGGTAGTGTTAATCATTTATCTTTTAATTACAAACTTGCCATGCCAACTCCCATATCTGTACCCTCTTCTTTTCCTAACATGACTGCCATGCCTTCTATGCCTATGAATGCTATGTCTGCTCAGAATATGAATGCACAATTTGCTAATATGCCATTTGCACCTAATCCTTATTATGCTGCATTTAGTATGCCTCAAATGCCATTTAGAATGCCTTACTGGAATAACATACTTGCAAATAACATGTCTTTCCCTGTCAATCAAAGTGTGCATGATAATTTAGTATTAATGACTGGTTTCAAAGGTCCAACTCAAATGACTAAGGATGAATCAGAAATTCCCAAGTCAAATGAGATCAAACCTAAGAAACCAAAGAAGTAAGCTAACAAGGTAGGATATAAGGAAACTTGGGTACCAAAATCAACTTGATTTGGTTTTGATGTGTGCAGGGAAACAGAAAGAATCTTTGGTACCTGGATAGTGGTTGTTCAAGGCACATGACTGGAGATTCTACCCTGCTCATAGAGTTCAAGGAGAGAGCTGGCCCAAGTATTACCTTTGGAGATGACAACAAGGGTTATACTGTAGGATATGGCTTGATTTCAAAAGACAATGTCATGATTGAAAAGGTTTCCCTAGTGAATAGTGTCAAGCATAATTTGTTGAGTATCAGCCAGCTTTGTGATAAGGGCAATTCAGTAACCTTCAACTCAGAAGCCTGTGTTGTGACAAACAAAAGGAGCAACAAAGTGGTTCTCACTGGTGTGAGAAGAGGAAATGTGTATCTAGCTGACTTCAACTAATCAAATGCAGAAGTCAAGATGAAAGTTGGCTATGTCACAAGAAGCTGTCCCATCTAAACTTCAAGACCTTGAATGAGCTTGTCAAGAAAGAACTGGTTAGAGGTATTCCTCAAGTGGAGTTCTCTAAGGATGGACTGTGTGATGCCTGCCAAAAGGGAAAGCAGGTTAAAGCATCATTCAGAAAGAAGCTTGATTCAACAATTGAAGAACCTTTATAATTACTACACATGGATTTGTTTGGACCAGTCAATGTGTTTTCCATCTCAGGGAAAAGATTTTTCCTAGTAATTGTAGATGATTTCTCAAATTTCTATTGGACATGTTTCCTAAAGTCTAAAGATGAGGCTAGTGAAATCATTATCAATCACATAAGGCAAGTCAACAATCATCATGATTTTAAATAAGAAGAATCATGAGTGACAATGAAACTGAGTTCAAGAATTATGTGATAAGATCATTTTGTGAAGAGTATGGGATAATGCATGAGTTTTCTGCAGCAAGAACTCCACAAAAAAATGGAGTAGTGGAAAGAAAGAACAAATCTCTTATTGAAGCTGCAAGGACAATGCTTGAAGAATCAAAGTTACAAACATATTTCTGGGCTGAAGCTGTGAATACTGCCTGCTACACTCAGAACATTTCTTTGATTAATCAAGCAAAGTGTATGACATCCTACCAATTGTTCAAGAACAAGAAGCCAACTCTAAATTTTCTTCATGTCTTTGGCTGCAAATGTTATATCTTGAGAAATTAAACTGATCAACATGGGAAGTTTGATGCTAAAGCAGATGAAGGAATTTTTGTTGGATATGATGTGGGAAAAGCATATAGAGTCTACAATTTGAGAACCAACATTGTTATGGAATCAATACATGTTGTGTTTGATGATAAAAAGATTGAAGGACTGCAAGATGGAGATTCAAGTTTGATAATGTGGAGATAGTACAACAGGAACCTGTCAATTTCTAGTGAACAAACTTGTGTCCTGGTTCAGTAAAAAGCAAAATTCAGTTTCTACTTCTACAGCTGAAGCTGAATACATTGCTGCTGGTAGTTGCTGTGCACAGATTTTTTGGATGAAAAACCAATTGTTGGACTATGGTCTATAAGTGGATAGGATTCCTATTTTCCGTGATAACACAAGTGCAATTGCCATCACTGAAAACCCAGTACAGCATTCAAGAACAAAGCACATAGACATCAAGTACCACTTCATAAGGGAACATGTGATGAATGGTACTGTGGAACTGAATTTTATTCCAAGTGAAAAGCAGCTTGCAGATATATTTACCAAGCCATTTGATAAATATACCTTTGTAAGGTTGATAAGTGAGTTAGGTATGCTTAATTTTTCTTGAATCATTTCAGATATTTTTGCAAGTTGCAATGTAGCCAGAAATTTAATTGATTTTTCTGATTTGGATGAAATTTTGGCTAAGTCAAAATTTACATCTCAACGGATGATCATTATCCATAGAGTTTGATCATCCGTCGGAATACAATTTGTCAATAAAAATCAATTAATTTTTTGGAATATTTTATAACTCAACGGATAACTGTTTTATCTTCATTCGTCGAATTGTCTCAATCCTAGCCGTTAATTCCTTGAACATTATCCATCGAGTATACTTACAGTTTGTAAGCATAACATGACGGATAAGTGACAAAATTTTTATAGTTTATTTTTAAACGGCTATTTTGGGCAATTTTTATTGGTCCTTTATTTCATTTTATTATTTTTGTCAGTTTATCTCTGAGATAGTATAAAAGCTAATTTTTTTTTCATTCTTTTCTTTTTTCATTCTCAAGATATATTGTTCTAATTTCTTTCTTCTCAAAAGCAAATTCTCTCTCTGCAAACTTTCAAATCTTTAGCAATGGCACCTGTAGTGAAAATCATGTCTTAAACCGGTTACATCTATGAGAAAAATAACTTCTCAGCTTTAGTAAACAAGGAGATTCAACAGTCTGGTGACTATCACAAAATGATGGATTTTGTGAAGAACTGCAAACTTAACTATGCCATGCTGGAATCACCCACCATTTACTGTGAGGTTGTAGAAGAGATATGGACAACTGCAGTGTACAACTCAACAGACAAGACCATCACTTTCACTCTAAAAGGTAAGCAGTTTTGCATAAATAGTGATATTGTCAAAGCATGTTTTAAAATCCCTGATAACAATGTTACTACCCCACACACATACACTGATATTGTTAACATGCTTAACTCTATGGGCTAAGCACTCACTACCTCTAAATTAAGTGAAATTAGAAGGTTGGGTCTTAGAAAAGAATGAATTTATCTGTGTGATATAATAACTAAAGTGTTTTCTGGTAAAGTTAGCAATTTTGATTCTGTCAATATATCCATGCTTAACATGCTTTACATGCTAGTTACTGATAAGTATTTCAATTTTAGTGACTTGGTTTTGTTTGAGTTAGGCTTTAAGTTAGGAGAACTTAATAAGAGAGGTAAAAGTGTCTATTATGCTAGATTCTTTATGATGCTTGCTAACCATCTTATTGAGAATATTGTGATTGAGAACCCGACCAACAAGCTGAATTATTAGGTTCAAGAAAGAAGGATTATTGCAGATTTAAATAGAGCAAATCATCACAAGGAGGTGCCCTTATACTATTTTCCAGTAATGGAGGGACCTCAGGTAAGTGAGGTAATTTCTACTGTCTCTACTCTTCTAACCTCACACATTTCTTTGCCTTCTAATGTAACTATGACATCTGTCCTAATGACCAAACAGATGCCTGCCCAAGCTGCCAAAACAAAAATTCCAAAATCCAAAGCTAAGAAAGCCCCCTCTGTTTCTTTCAAAAGAGATCAGTTGTAAAATCTACTAAACTTAAAGAGGGGAGTGTGAAGGAGGGTAAGAAAGGTGAGGGACAGAGTGAAAATCAAAGAAGCCCTAAGAATAAGTTTGGAGAGGTTAGTGTTTTTCAGCCTAGCCATATTGTAGTTTCTCAACAAACTGCAGTGCTTAAAAAGGATTTAAGCTCATTACTAGTTGCATCCTCCCAAAAGGATGTGACTATTGAACAAAGCTCTCATCCAAGAGCACATGCCAAGAGGGTAAGGGATACAAGCTCACCCCAAACCTATATCAAAAAGAAGAAACCAAAAACCCTTGGGGATGCACAGGGCACACACTCAGTGTAAACTGGTGCTAAAGACCCAGTCACTGCACCTTCTCAAAGTCAGGTTGATGTGGCTCCAATAAATGTGGAGTCACAACCAAAATCTCTCACTATTGAAGCACCTGATACACCAAATTCTCCCACACACTCACTGGATGTTAACATGATCAATACATCACTTCCAAATTCTTCATCTTTAAATCTCTTGGAGAAGCCAAAAATCCAAGTAAGTGAGCATCATCTTTTAGATGATTTGTTGGCTCATTTACCATTCCTTTCTGAGACTGTTGAGACATCTGTGCCAAAATTTTCATCAATCTGCACAGAGTCTACAATAGTCTCCACTCCAAAGTCTTTCATTTCTACTATCCTGATGGATATTCATCATCCGTCGAGTAGTGATTGTATCCCGATCGATAAGCCTAACAACAGTCATCCGTCGGATAGCCATACTACTAACCCGATGGATATTCATCATCCGTCGGGTGTCTCTGCACAACTTCAAATTTCTTCAATTCTTACAAGTGCAGAAGACTTAGTAGTAGTGCAATCACTCTTAGGACTGAGGCAAGGGAGTGATTTGAGTGAGACTCTGGGTTGCTCCCAGGAAAAATGAGAGAAAAAGAGTGAACAAATGCAGTCCATTTCTTCAGAACTGGCAAAAGTGAGTGAGAGGAGTCCCACCTTAGATGGTGAAGGTGAGGGTGTGAGGGTAGGGAGCCAATGGGAGCCCTTGATGCAAAAAGAGAGAGAAATTGAGAGAAATGCAGGGTACAGGAGGAATAAGGGTGGATATCATTGTTAGTGAGTCAATGAATGCCAATGATGCAGACATTGAGAGACTATCTCAGCATAATCAAGCTGTTATAAGTTCCATCTCTTTGGATGCTGATGCATTTACTCATCCTGTTCGAGCATATCAAATTTTGGCTGGACAGGGCAATGAACATGTAGAAAGAATACTGAACTTGGTGCACACCACCCAGTCAGTGCAAAGAGCTAAGGATGCCATCACAGCTATGCCACCTAGAGCTGATGATGATGTTGACTATAGGACTGGGGAATCTGCTGATTTCTTTGGTGATGCAAGTGAAGAGGGGTCACTGGACATAGGGGGAGAAGTAGGCCCTAGTTCCAGATCTGGTATGCCATCTTGGGAATTTTCAAAGCATTGTGATGAACACTATTTCAAGACCACCCTCATTCAACTTATAAGTCAGACACACTCTGCTCTTCAATCCACAACAAATGCCAGCACCAAGAAGCTCCTACAAGCACACCTTGCTTCTCTTCAATTACAATAAATCCAAAGTTTTCAACACAATCAGGATGTCACTTCTATCAAAGGTGAAATTGATCAAATAAAAAAGGACATTTATGAACTCCGCCTATTTTGTTTTGAGCTATTGAATTAGGCGATCCGAAAAGAAAATTCTTTCTCACTTCCCTCTATCAGAAAAGGCTCTGAATGGTGGTAAAGCAAGCTGTATGTATCTAGGTAGAAGTAGACCTAGTGCTCTAGGGCTTTAAGGGAGAGGGCTGGTTTGGAACCCTAATCCAGACCAGGAGGGGAACTATATCCTTCATCCGGGTTAGACTCTATTATTTGGCGGTGCGGTTGCTAAATATGCACAATTTCCCCTTCATGTATGGTTACCGGATGCCATGGAGGGGCGCTTCCCTGAGCTGAAGATGCAGAAGCAAACCTGAAAGCCTCTATAGCAGCTGATTTGGATACCGCATAATAGTCTTTTTGCTGTAAGGATTAGCGGTTGGATTCTAAACTTCCAAAATCTGCAATGCTTGATATTAAGAGACAACTCAGGAAGAATTCTGATCTTGCCACAAAGATAGATTTCTTGGATACCAGAATGACTGCAATGGAAGCTTCTTTAACAGCTATACATTTACATCAAGCTCCGCAAACTCAACTGCTACAACAACTAGTGGCTGCACAATCTTCATCCTCCACTCTACTTGATGATAACAAAAAAGGGGAGAAAAGCTCAAGTAAGGGGGAAGGGGAGAAAGGCTCAAGTGAGGGGGAGCTACAACTAAAAATACAAGTCAGCAAAGTAATTGTGCCAACAATTACTTTCACAAAGCCACCATTGTTGGATAGCATTGATCTCATCCAAATAGCAGCTGAAAAGCTTGAGTCAAAGTCAAATCCTAAGATGCATGATATAACAGCTATAGAGAAGGAAATAAAAGAAAAATGGAGAAAGATAGATGCAAAAATACAACAAAAGTTTGGGCCAATTCAAAAACCAGATAAAGTCTTCAGTCATCACTCTCAAGTCATGAAAATCTCTGTGAATGACATAAGTATGAACTATCTGGAAAAGGGTTAAACCTGCATAAAATCTCCAAAAGCAAATTTCATCATGAAGCCTAAAAGAAACTACTCCAAGTTCTCAGACAAAAATCCTATGGATACTATGTATGAGACACCTAGGCCAGATGAGAAGAAGTTGTTGGCTAGGTCAATTGCATTTTACAAGGATCCAGCAAATTCAGCACTTAAAAAGAGAATTGCAAAGATCTATAAAAATGGTAAAGAGATATGTGTGGTGGCTGGACACCCTCAGTTTGCAAAAGCCAAAATGGAAGAGAAAGAGAGAATCAGGCAAGAAAAGAAGCAAGCTTCCTTAGATACTAAGAAGCTCAAACAAAAGAAGGAGTAAGCTGTTATCTTAGCCAAACTTCAAGCTGTGAAGACTACAACTGAGATCTCTGCACAACCATATGTGATTGTTGAACCTCAAATCAGAAAGTGCAAGATGAACCTCAACAGACAAAGAAACGAAGGTACAAGCAAAGAATCAAGAGAAAATTGGACTTCAGTAATGAGGAAAAGGAAGACTCTATTCCTAAGAAGCCTACAACTACAACTCAAACATCAAAACCCTCTGTGGTATTTGAAGAATTCAAAGTGGTGGATCCAACAAGGAATATTCATGGTGAGCCCATAATTCCTAAGGATGAGCCAGTAGACTGGGATAGTTTGCCAATTCCTGAAATAAACTTTCCAATCTTTAACAAGCTAAAGAAGATAAAGACTAGAGCCATCAAGAAAGTGAAGCCTGTGACTCTCAGATCCAAGACACCAATCAAAGCTAAATCTACAATCAACAAGGGAGACATGTTGTACATCTGTGACATCAAGGAGTTTTCTGACATAAACCTTTACTTAGATGAATTGGAAGAAGTTAGAGGAATTGATGCTCACAGACATCTCCCTAAAAGGCTGGTATTCAAATATAAGGTAGGAAAAGAGATCAAATGGTCACTTCACAGGATTTTCTTAGAAAGTCGATCTGTGCTAATAAAGATCTACTCATCCTTCAAAAAGAACTTTGGGTACAATGTGACTGCAAGAAGACTAGTTCTAAAGAAGATTGAGGAGCTGAGGAGTACTAGAGCCAAAGATGCACTTCCAAAAACTCTATCTATTCTCTTTACAGGAAAGAGAGTGCATCTGAGGCCCTATTGGTTGATTGAATTTAGGGATAAAAAAGGAGTTAGAAGATTCTTCAGATTGGAGGACCAATTGAGTATCTCTAGCAAAGAGACTCTTTTGGAAATGCAGGAAATGCTAAATCTCTTAGAAGCTGATGAACTTGAATTCCACAGACAACTCCAGAATAAAATTGAAGAAAACAACAGAAGGCTTGGAAAGAAATCCAGACAATCAAGGAAATAGATCTATTTGCTCAGACTAGAGAAGCACCTTGATAATTATTTGTGAGCAATTTCTTTGTGTACTTTGCATCGTTCAATTTTCAGTAAATTGTAGCACTTATCAGTTTTATCTACTAATTTTCAATCTGTATTTTTAGGATGTTTTGTTATCATCAAGTAGACATAAATTGGGGGAGATTGTTAGGAATATGTTGTGTACTTGATGAGAAGCTAAACAAAATACCTTAGTAGATTTAACTTGGTGAATTTTGTAGCACCCGATGGATGATCAATTATAGTACCGACAGATGATTCAATATAGTCCCGACGAATGACTAATTGATATCCATCGGGTGAGTAGCTTATGTAACAATAAGTAATGTAGCACATTTCTGCAAACAACTTTGTGTAGATTCTGTAGTAGCATATGAGTCATGTTGACTGCTAGTAGATATGCAGAATAGTTTGATTAATTGTAAATATAAGATGTCTTGTAATTCTGCATAAATAAAATGGAGTCAAGTGTCAAATAGCTACCTGACGGATGATCAACAAAGCTACCCGATGGATAACAAGCATGCAACCGATGGATGATCAATTTAAATATCTATTGATAGTGACAACACAGTCACATATGTTGGGTGTTTGCAAAAGGAATGTGGCAGCCTGTTTAGCAGGAAAATGAGAACAAAGAAGCATTACCATTTCCATGCTATTATGAAGATATTCAAAGATGCTGGAATAGAGTAGTGAAGCAGCATGGAGTTAGACTTGATAGGTTTTGTTTTATTATCCTGTCTTATTACCATGTAAACTTGGTGATATATAAACCAAGTGTAGCAAATAGAACAAATAACTAAGCAAACACATTTTAGAAGAGAAATAGAAAAAGCTGTAACTATTAAGAATTTCTCTATAGTTTGTTTGTTCACTTGTAAAAAGCAGTTGTGAGCTATTCAAGCTTCACAGGGTTCTCTCAATATATATATATATAGTTTGTTTGTTCACTTGTAAAAAGCAGTTGTGAGCTATTCAAGCTTCACAGGGTTCTCTCAATATATATATATATATATATATATATATATATATATATATATATCTGGTGGATACATTCAAATCCACCAGAAAGTTTTAAAGACTTATGTTTTTATTACTTGTGTTTTGATTTATACAATTCTCTTATTCCGCACTTTGCTAATCAAACACTTATATATTATTGAGTTAGAACAGTTTTAAAAATCTCAAAAAGAAGCCAGAATTACGTTCAACCCCCCTTCTGTAATTCTTGTTGTATTGTTAGGGAATAACAAAACTCTATGCCTCTAAGTTCACAATCCTATTATTGTAACTTAGTTGAGTCAAACCCAAAGGTCTAACTTAGTTAAGGCCACAACCATACACCATGATATCACATGACACATAAAAAACACTTATAATCTTAACATGGTATCACATATTATAGTTTAGACTATATTATCAAACACAACATATTTACCAAAATTCAAAAAATTAAAATCAGCTTTTTAAAAACTAAAAATCGCTGTTTCCAGGCCTGTAACAACATCCAATGGCTTATAGATGTGAACCTGACTTTGTCAGTCTTGCTCAGTGACCCGATTCCAGTCGGAAAACACATATCATTTGCAAAAATCGGACACTGGACTCAGATTTCACCAAATTTGTTCAACTTTTTTCAGAAATCGCATCGTATACAATCTCCATAATAAAAACAAAGTCTATCTACACAGTGATACATACAACCATCACATGATTATAAAATACATCATGAATATCATATATATATAGGCATATACACGCACAAAAAATTATATACATGCTCACTTATATCAAAATTGTAAACATACAACCGAATTAAAACATTTCGCAAGTAGCTCTGATGCCATTGTTGGGAATCGTGGCACAAACGCAACGGAAAAATCAAAAGTAGATATGAAAAACGAAATCCCAAACGCAAGATCCATGCGAAACAAGACATTTAATTCGGAGATTAGATTTTTACCTTAATAAAGCTTTCCTTCTGATTGTGATGAATGTATAGATCTTGATGAACCAACACAGCAGCCCTCCTTTCGAAGGTCTGCTCTCCAATGTATCCACACGAACGCCCGATCGTCCAACGATCACCGGAGCCGGTACTAGCCGATTTGGTTGCCTCTTTTCCCTTTCTGTCTCTAGCCTCTCTAAGATGTAGAGCTGCTAGAGTTTTCTAAAAAAACGTGATGTGTCAACTAAACCCTAAAAATATACATCTTAATGTATATATAGGGAGAGAGGATTTGGGCCTAACCCTAATTTTAATGGGCTTCTAAAAGAACCCATTCTGATTTTGAGTTTATAATATTATTAAATTCAAATTCTAATATATATACAATTAATCAAGTCTCACTTAATTAATTATATAATTAAATTCGAATTAACAATAAAATATTTAAATTCATAATTTAAATAACAATTCGTTCTAAATGTTCTTTGTGTGTGACCCTTTAGGTTATTATTATGTTGGCAATAATTTATTTCTAATAATAAAATTAGAAACAATGAGTGGCATTTAGTAATACATCATTGCTCCCCAAGTAATAATAATAATTGGTGATTCAATCAAACCTTTCGTGAATAATGTACAATGTAATATAATCCCTTTAACCTTATATTGTAGATCAAACTCGAGGCATGCATTGTGTCATCCTCTATTAACGTTTAATCCTTCTTTCCTTGATCAATGAGTAAACTATTAAACAAATCAGTATTTGAGCACGGCCATGCATTTTATAGTCTTCCTCAATTAAGAGGCCAATAATATCACTCCTTTAATAAAGGAGCACTAAATCTCATCTAGATCATTCATATTTCTCATACGATTCATAATATACCCAATGTCTACTTTTATTATTACCCGGTCAAGGATAACTTTCAATAGAATCAAAGTATATTAATTCTCGTACAGAAATATAATGGTTTTAGGTCAAAGGACCAATACATCATTATCACTGTGAGATATGACACTTTAAACATGTAGTATCCCACAACGGGTCAATTCAGCACCATGTATTTAATACATGTGCCTGTGTTTTGAATTTAGTATCATCTTATGATCAATGAGATGTGATTATCAGTCAACAAATACACTAGTCTTAATGTATTTATTATCGTCCCTTAACAATAATACTTGACTAGGGACCTTTAGGAATATCAATACAATTCTTATAATCTCATTTCTAAGTCACGTACTTAGAGATATAGATTTACATATCATATTCCAAGGACATTTATTAATCTAACATTTTATCGCAGAAAATAAAGATATAATAAATTACTAAAGAATAATCCAAAGAATCATAATTAATGATCCAAATGTTTCATAATATAAACATAATAGTGTTGTCTCTAGGGCACAAACACTAACATCAATGAGATCACAAAGAAAGGAATTGTGGAGGTCAGAAAGAATAGCGGGGATATAAAAATATATCGGTTACATGCAGTATAGTTGGAACCTCTGGATATAATGTAAGAGTTACTGATAGTTGAATCAGAGGAAGCTCAGGTAGAAATACTTGAGGCAAGGCAGTGTTTCACATGTCAGGGAAGTTCAATCGCATCAGATTCACATGGAATACAAAAGCTATATCCAAGGATCAAGCCTATCTACTGCAAAGCAAAGACTTTTACGGATTCAGTTTAAGAGGGGTTTTGCTACAACAGAACAAGAAGCTTGACAAACAAGGATGTGTAAGGATTCAATTGAAGACTTGAGACAAAGGTGAAATGTTTTCTTAGGGAAGTAGCCAGTCAAAACTTAGGGATGTATCAGATGATGAGAAGGAAGATCATGAATATCTTGCTTTCATATCAATCTCTGGAGATGGTCCAACTCACATATCACAGGTTTCAATTTCTTGAACCACTGCAATATTTTATTTTCAATATTTAATGCATGATAAGATCTTAGTGGTTAAATGTTTAACACTCGCACAAGCATGATAGCATCACACATAGATAATGTTAAACTAGTTCACTAGAATATTTTTCTGGTAACTAGGATTGATGTTTATGTTAGGTCACACACACTGTAGAAGAGGGTTGAATACAGTGTTTACTATAATCAAATTGAATTAAAGAGTACAATTAACAGAACATAGATTTTATTCAACACAATAAACTCTGTTACAATATGGAACTGTCTCTCTCAGTGATGAACAAATTATCAGAGAGCTGCTAGGGTTACAAAGAATCATAACTTCGATTAAGATAACACATATAGTGTAAACCCTATGTCTGTGTTTATATACTACACAGTTACAAGATAAGTTCTAATTGATATTGAATATAATTCTGCTTCCTAAAATATATCAATCAGATATCTTCTCTTCCAAGTATTCTATTCTTCATAGAATTCTTCTCCATGCATATTTCTTACTGTCTTAGTCTCGATCTTCTTTCCTTTCAATCAGTCGCCTGCCTTATCTGAAAGTCACCTTAAGTCCTGATATTATCTCCTGATAAATATCTTCTGATAACTTAAGTTCTGATATCTTAAGTCCTGACTTCAGTATAAGTACTGATTTTCTGTTAAGTACTGATTTGTCCTTTTAGTTAAGATTTGAAAACTAAACACAAATCATATTACACATGACATCAAAAATATATCTAACAATCTCCCCCAACTTGTAAATTAGCATAATATACAAGTTTAACAGATATTTGATGATGTCAAAAACATTAAGTACAAATGCATGAGAATTTGACTAGATAACTACAACTTACAGTCCTTTTAGCTTTACCATCCTTAAAGTCTGATTTCAGCTTCAGTCTGTATATTCTTCAGAATTTAAGCAGTTGTAGATCTTTAACTTGGCTTCAATTTCTGATCTCTTTGATATCAAGAGTTGTTCTGAGATAATTCCTGAAAAGACTTCTCTCAGCATATTCAAGTTCATTAACCATTCTCCATTTTGCATCTTTCAATTCAGTTGTATCTTCACCAGTTTGAAAAATAGCTGCTCTGAGATCATTTATCTTAGCTTTTCTTATCTCCTGATCTAGTCTGATCAGAACTTAATCATCAGAACTTCCATCAGAACTTGTCCTCAGAATTTATACAATCTGACACATAAACTGTTCATCTAAAATAACATTTATCACCACAGTAATTTTCATCATTCATATGGAGTGTAAGTGTGTGCATTAAGCTAAATATCAGACAAAGAGTAAAGTCTGATTCACTTCAGTACATCTTAGAAATAAGGCATAACTAAGAACTTTGCTCAAAATCTGACATTATTCTGAAGTCTACTATAAAATGAGTTCATGCATGAGTCTACCTCAACTTTTTTGTGCTCATTTTATGCATCTTTTGAAATTCCTTTTTACAGTGGCTTCTCAGTGTAAGTGAGTCACGAGTGCTTATCAGAATTTATGCTACTATCAGAGTATTTCTCCAGTAATCATAGAGTGTGAAAAGTCACCAAGAAAATTTTATTTTGCTTTTCTAATGCATATTACTTAATACCAGCAATGCACTTGGGTCTTCCCTTCCACATTTTTACTCTAGATCTCAAAAGAGTACCTGATATTTATTTCTTTTTTTTCTTTTTCTTTTGATAAGTGAGGCTTATCAGCACTTACTACATCCATCAGATTTACAAACATCAGAACTTAACAGACAAGAAGCACTATTCTAGTTTTTGACTTAGTAATAAGATATACAAAGTAAACTTAACTAAGCTCAATATCAGAGTTTGCTTGTGTTAAAAGATTTCCACATAAACAATTACTTCATAATGGGATCTTTAGTGTATTAAAGACTACTAGGTCAGCATCTAGCACAGTTATCCTCATTGGATTGAATAGTCATAGAAACATTCATATCACTATCAGAGTTTAGAAATTCACATCAAACAACAATCAACACTTACGCAAATTTCAATTTAAGCACAGAATACACAAAGATAGTAATATCTGTAAATACTGATCATAAAATCTGATGTATCAGAACATAAACTAAGCAGATTTAGAGAAAGAACCTGAAACCATTCCAAGTTCATTTACCAGTCTTGTAAAAGTAACTTCACATAGTGGTTTTGTGAAGGTATCTGCTAGTTGTTGATCTGTTGGAACAAAATACAATTCCATTGTACCTTCATCCACATGTTCCCTTATGAAGTGGTACCTAATGCAGATGTGCTTTGTCATTGAGTGTTGAGCTGGATTACCTGTCATAGCAATAGCACTTTAATTATCACAGTAAATAGGGATTTTAGAAAATTCTAACCCATAATCCAGTAATTGATTCTTCATCCAAAGAATCTGTGCACAACAGCTTCCTGCAGCAATGTGTTCTGCTTCTGCAGTTGATGTGGAAATTGACTTCTGTTTCTTGCTAAACCAAGAAACCAATATGCCTCCAAGAAATTGGCATCTTCCACTTGTGCTTTTCTTGTCAATTTTGCATCCTGTAAAATCTGCATCTGAGTAACCTATTAGCTTAAAGTCTGATTCTCTAGGATACCACAATCCCAGATCAGCTGTACCCTTAAGGTACTTGAAAATTCTTTTCACAGCTGTTAAGTGAGTTTCTCTTGGATCTGCTTGAAATCTTGCACAAAGACAAGTAGCATACATGATATCAGGTCTACTTGCAGTTAGATAGAGTAATGAGCCGATCATACCTCTGTAATCAGTAATATCTACTGATTTACCAGTATCCTTATCCAACTTTGTTGCAGTGTCCATAGGAGTGGATGCATTTGAACAATCTTGCATTCCAAACTTCTTCAACAAATTTCTGGTGTACTTAGATTGACAAATAAAAGTTCCTTCTTCATTCTGCTTGACTTGAAGGCTCAGAAAATAGTTAAGTTCTCCCATCATACTGATTTTATATCTTGACTGCATCAGCTTGGCAAACTTCTTACAAAGTCTGTCATTTGTAGAACCAAAAATGATATTATCAACATATACTTGCACCAAAAGTAAGTCCTTTCCATGGTTGAGGTAGAACAGTGTTTTGTTAATAGTCCTTCTGTTAAATCCACTTTCCAGAAGAAACTGAGCTAAAGTCGAATACCATGCTCTTGGAGCTTGCTTAAGGCCATAAAGTGCTTTATCAAGCCTGTAGACATGAATGGGAAATTTGGGATCTACAAAGTCTGGAGGTTGTTCAACATATATCTCTTCTTCCAATTCTCCATTAAGAAAAGAACTTTTCACATCCATTTGAAAGACTTTAAACTTCTTGTGAGCAGCATAAGCCAAAAATATCCTTATGGCCTCCAATCTAGCAACTGGTGCAAATGTTTCATCATAATCAATTCCCTCCTGTTGAGAGTATCCTTTTGCAACCAGCCTTACTTTATTCCTTGTAATTATGCCATCACTATCATTTTTGTTTCTGAACACCCACTTTGTACCAACAACAGACTCGTTCTTTGGTCTTGGCACTAGGGTCCAAACTTTATTTCTTTCAAATTCATTTAACTCTTCCTGCATTGCTTGCACCCAATCAGCATCTTGAAGAGCTTCTTCCACTTTCTTTGGTTCAGTCTAAAATAGAAAAGAATGACAGAGACATTCATTTGATGTAGTTGTTCTAGTTTTGACACCTGCATCAGGATTTCCAATAATTAAGTCAGGTGTATGTGCTTTAGTCCACTTCCTTGCAGATGGAAGGTTATCTCTAGAACTGGATGCTCCCCCATGATCCAGGCTGTCTCCATCAACATTTTATGATGCTCCCCCTGAAATTATGCTCTCTGAGTTGGATCCTTCAGAATTTGAGTTTCCAGAAATATCAGAACATGAGTTTCCAGAATTATCAGAACTTGGCCCATCAGAACTTGAAGAGCCTATTGTAGGTTCTGATGCTTCTTGAAATGTGGTTGGATCTTCAATATGCTCCCCCAGCACAGGTGCATTTTCCTTAGGCGTAGTCACCACAGTTTCAATAACATCAGAGTTTAATACATCAGATTGGAGTATCAGGATTTAGACTGTTAGGATTTAGACTGTCAGGATTTACAGAATCAGAATTTAAAACTTCATTTTCGAATCTCAGCTGATCATGATCATTGAAATCTTTAAGTCCATTAATTTTCTTATCATCAAAAGAGACATTGATAGATTCTATGACAACCCTTATTCTTAAATTGTAGACTCTGAAGGCTTTTGTGGAAAGTGGATATCCAACAAAAATTCCTTCATCAGCTTTTAGATCAAATTTGGATAGCTGTTCAGGATGAGTCTTAAGAACAAAACACTTGCATCCAAATATATGAAAATACTTCAGATTTGGCTTCTTTTTTCTTCACCATCTCATATGGTGTTTTTCCATGCTTGTTAATGAGTGTAGCATTCTGAGTAAAACAAGCAGTCTGCACAGCTTCAACCCAAAAGTAGGTTGGTAACTTTGCTTCATCAAGCATAGTTCGTGCAGCTTCAATAAGAGTTCTATTCTTTCTTTCAACAACTCCATTTTGCTGTGGAGTTCCAAGAACAGAGAATTCCTGCTTTATTACATGGTTTTTGCAGAACTCTTCCATAATCAAATTCTTGAACTCAGTGCCATTATCACTCCTTATGATTTTCATAGAGTCTTTGACCAATTTATCCAGTTGTTTGACATGATCAATCAAGATAGATGCAGTTTCACTTTTTGTGTGCAATAAATACACCCATGTGTATCTGGTGAACTCATCCACTATGACCATAGCATATTTCTTCTTTGCAATAGACATGACATTCACTGGACCAAATAGATCAACATGTAGTAGGTGATAAGGCTCAAGAATTGATGATTCAGTCTTGCTCTTGAATGAAGATTTTCTTTGTTTTGCCTTCTGACTGGAATCACAAAGGCCATCAGGAGCAAATACTGATTTTGGTAGTCCTCTCACAAGATCTTTCTTGACTAGTTCATTTATATTGTTGAAATTTAAATGAGAGAGTTTCTTGTGCCAATTCCAGCTTTCTTCAGTTGATGCTCTACTTAACAGACAGATTGCAGAACCATCAATACTTGTTGAAAGCTTGGCTTCATAAATGTTACCATGCATGTATCCTTTCAGAACAACTTTGCGTGTAGATTTGCTTACAACTTCACAGTGTTCTTCAAAGAAATCTGCATGATAACCTCTGTCACAGATTTGACTCACACTCAGCAAATTGTGTTTAAGTCCTGAGACCAGAGCTACTTTTTCAATGATGACATTCCAAAGATTGATATTTCCATATCCCAGAGTTTTTCCCATATTGCCATCTCCATAAGAAATACCTGGGCCAGCTTTCTCCACAAAGTCTAATAGCAGGGCTTTATTTCTAGTCATATGTCCTGAACATCCACTGTCTAGAACTAGGATGTTCTTCTTGTTGCCCTGCAATCACAAAGACCACTAATGATTAGTTTTAAGGACCCAGACTTGCTTGGATCCTTTGCCTTATTAAGTTTGTTAACATTTGCAGCGGATTTAGCATAAGAGTTTATGTTAACAGTTTTCTTATCAGAATTTGCAATATCAGACTTTGCATCAGAACTTACACTAGAAGGAATAATACTAATTTTCTTTAAAGAAGGTTTTATTTGATAATAATCATAGTACAAACTATGATATTCCTTACAAGTATAAATGGAATGCCATAAACTACCACAATGAAAACAAGGATTTTGTGGCTTATATCTAACAGACTGACTCTTAACTCCTGACTTTGAAGGTAAGGAGTTTATGTTCTTATTCTTCCTGCAAAAAGAAGCCAGATGGTTAGAATTTCCACAGTTATGACATGTTTTTCTAGGAGCATTAGGAACGGGCTTATAATTGTTACTTTTGTTCACACCTTCCTTTCCATTCCTATTTTTCCTAGGTGGCTTTACCTTTTTTACATTTTTAACCTGTTTCAGCTTATGCATAAGCTGCTTATTAGTCATTAAGCCTATGTTAACTTCAGTTGGCTTATCCTGTTTAGGTTTGTCAGAAGTTAATTTCTCCTTAACTTCTGATTTCTCAATATCAGACTTTGCAGTTACAAACTTAACAGGATTTACCTTTGTTTTTTGTTTAACAACTCTAGGCTCAGTTTCTACAGTTCCCTTACTGTTCTTATCATCTCCATAACCTAAGCCCTCTTTCCAGTTTCCACTACTAAGAATATCCTGAGTTGCTTTACCAGAGTTAGTCCAAGTCCTGATAATCTCTCTTTCCTTCTCTAACTCAGTTTTTATAGATTCATTCATTTTTAACACTTCATCCCTACCATAAAAGGCATCATCTCTATCTTTCTGAGTTTGTTGGAACATGACTAACTCTTTTTCTAAATAATCATTCCTCTTTTTATAAGCAAGATTTTCAGAAGTTAATCTTTCATATGTTAAAGTTTGATCTTTATAACTAATAAACATGGTTTTAAGATATCTTCTCAACTCAGTAATATCATCAGTATGAAAGGCATAAGTAGTTTGAGGTACCTTTATGTCAGCAGTATCAGAACTGCTATCAGCATTTACCATCAAGGCATAGTTTTCCTCATCCTCAGAATCTGAAGCATCTGACCATCTTTTCTTTTTTGTGACAAGAGCCTTGCCTTTGTCACTTTTCCCTTTTCTGCACTCAGGAGATATGTGGCTTTTCTGACCACAGTTGTAGCATTTAACATTTGAGTAATCTCCTTTGTCAGACTTTACTCCTTTGCCTTCAGATTTTCTGAAACCTTTCTTATCAGAACTTGCACCTTTCCTGGAAGACTTCTTTCCTCTCCTGAATTTCCTGTATGCAATCTTTATGATTCCTTTCACCATAAGAGCACACAGCTTCATCATCTCTTCATCAGGGTCCATCTCAGGTATACTTTCAGTTTCTGAGTCATCATCACTATCAGAACTTGATGACTCAGTATCAGACTTTATGATGAGAGCCTTTCCCTTGCCTTTCCTTGAGGAAGCTTTTTTGGGAATTTCCTCCTCAGCCACAAAAGCAACTGTCCTTAACTTTCTTCCATTCCTCTTGCTTCTTTGTTCCATCTCAAGTTCATGAGTCTTGAGCATCCCATAAATTTCATCAAGAATTATTTCTTCAAGATTATAGTTGTCTCTTATTATTGTGGCCTTCAAATCCCATCTTTCAGGAAGAGCTAACAGGAATTTAAGATTTGAATCTTCAATATCATATTCCTTGTCCACTAGTGACAAGTCATTCAAGAGTTTGACAAATCTGTCATATAAATCAGTTAATGACTCATCAGGCTTTGAGTCAAAGTGCTCATACTCTTAAGTGTGTATAGTCTTCCTGTTCTTCTTGATTGAATCAGTTCCCTGACACCTTGTTTCCAAAGCATCCCATATCTCTTTTGCAGTCTTGCATTGAATTACCCTATTTGACATGACATTATCAAGGGCACTATGTAGCAAGTGTCTTACCTTTGCATCTTTTACAATCGATGAGATATCTTCAGCAGTGTAATCACTTTTCTCCTTTGGTACAGACTTTGCTGGCTGACCTGCAACTTCCACAGAGAGTTTGGTTAGCATATATGGTCCTTCATTAATCCTGTCTAGATATTCTGGATCTATAGCTTCCAGAAACATAGCCATCTTCACTTTCCATATGGGATACTCAGAAGGTTTCAACATGGGAACTCTTATAGTCTCATATCGACTATGGGTTATGGTTTTTGGAGGTTCTTCAGTTTTGGTGGGTTTGGTTGGAGTTTCTGTTTCAGACATGATTGTTTTTGGATCTTAAACTGTATGTGTGTTAACAGATCTGCTCTGATACCACTTGTTAGGTCACACACACTGTAGAAGAGGGTTGAATACAGTGTTTACTACAATCAAATCGAATTAAAGAACACAAGTAACAGAACACATATTTTATTCACATAATAAACTCTGTTACAATATGGAACTATCCTCTCTCAGTGATGAACAAATTATCACGAGAGCTGCTAGGGTTACAAAGAATAATAACTTCGAATAAGATAACACATATAGTATAAACCCTATGTCTGTGTTTATGTACTACACAGTTACAAGATAAGTTCTAATTGATATTGAATATAATTCTGCTTCCTAAAATATATCAATCAGATATCTTCTCTTCCAAGTATTCTATTCTTCATAGAATTCTTCTCCATGCATATTTCTTACTGTCTTAGTCTTAATCTTCTTTCTTTTCAATCAGCCGCTTGCCTTATCTGAAAGTCACCTTAAGTCCTGATATTATCTCCTGATAAATATCTTCTGATAACTTAAGTTCTGATAACTTAAGTTCTGATATCTTAAGTCCTGACTTCAGTATAAGTACTGATTTCCAGTTAAGTACTGATTTGTCCTGTTATTTAAGATCTGAAAACTAAACACAAATCATATTACACATGACATCTCAAATATATCTAATAGTTTAACTTGTGCATGTTACTTTAGATGATCTTAGATATGTGTTTGAATATTTGTTGAACATGATTAATTGCTTTAGTGAGATATATGTTTTCCAGCAATTAAGACATTTGTTAATGCTTATTTTCCGTATCTTAATATAATGTGATTTATTCATCTGATCTGAATTGTTTATTAAGATGTGTTAGTTTATAATTGGATTGAGACAACTAGATGAGATACATCAACATGATTAGACTAGATAGAATTAATGATTTATTTGTTAATTCTTTTTGTTCCATATCATGTCTGTCTTACTTAATTCTTATGCGTAATGTTTCTGAATGAATGCCATGTATTCTTAATCCAATGCTTTCTTATTTCAATACCATAAATGCATCTCTTAGTACTTGCATTAATTGTAGAAAAAGCATGTTTAGAATTACAATAGGGCAAAGACTGCTAGTCCTCCTTATATATGGATGGAACCATTTTCCCCAAGCCTAGAGACAAATTTGTCAAGGGTATTAAAATGGAGAAAATGGTCATTCAAAGATAAGAATTAGCATGATAAGGTTGCAGTTGTTGTTATATCTGTTTATTGTAAAATCTCTAATCCATCTGGACCCAAGCTGATAAGTTGGGTACCAAGAAATATTAATCCATTTGTGAGTGCAGGACATAACAGGTTAATTGACACATATGTATTCTTGGTAATTCATACTCAAGGTATATGATCAAAGAAAGAGCCTCACAATCAAATGTGATCAACAAAATCTATTCTATCAATAATCTTTGGAGATGACAGCAAAGATTTTCATCACAGGACAAGCTATACAGAAAAAGGAATGTCATCACGGACTCAACAATTATTATCACTAATAACAACTAATTATTGGAGTCATTGATAACATTTGAAGTTTCTTTCTTGCTGAAGAATCAAGACACAAATCCTCTTATCAGACAGTCCTACATCAAAGGACAAAATGTCAATTCAACCAAGGATTAGTGTCTCATCTAAAATAGGAAGTTTGAGAAGCTTGCTCTTGTCAAGAGTAAGGAAATGATATGCTCGTGGCTAGACTGGAATATTAGGAATGGTGAAGTCAATGGTTTCTACTATAAAGCTTCATCTGATAAAAGTTTAGCTATGACATTGAAAGCTTTCACCCTTGAACATCAACACATGGAACTCCTTTGTAAAAAGGGTTTAGTGAAAGGATTGCCTCATCTGGAATTCAGAAGACGATAAATATGAGGCGTGTCAGAAATAGAAGTCAAAGACAACATCACATCAAAGTAAAGATATACCTTAGTGTTATTCCCAATCAATACAACAAGAATTACAGAAGGGGGGTTGAATGTAATTTTGTCTACTTTTTGAGATTTTACAAATGTTCTAACTTAATGTATATAACAGTGTTTGATTTACAGTAATGCAGAATGGAAGAATAATATAAATCAAAACACAAAGTAATAAAACACAAAGCTTTAAAACTTTCTGGTGGATTTAAATTTATCCACCAGATATATATATATATATATCAAATTGAGAACTCTGTGATGCTTTGAATAGCACACAACTGCTTTACAAGTGAACAACAAACTTACAGAGAAATTCTTAACAAATGCATCCTTATCTATTTCTCTGGAAAATAAGCTTACTCAATTACTTGTTCTACTTGCTACTCTTGGTTTATATATATCACCAAGTTACATGATAATAAGATAAGACAATAAAACAAAAATGAATCTAGTCTAATATCATGCTGCTACATTACTCTATCCAGCATCTTTGAATATCTTCACATTTGTATGGAAATGTTAATGCTTATTTGTTCTCAAAATCCTGCTTAACAGGCTGCCACATTCCTTTTATAAACACCCGACGCATGTGACTATGTTGTCACTATCAACAACTATTTTGAATATGATCATCTATCGGGATTATGTTGAACATCCGTCGAGAATATGTTGATCATCCGTCGGGAGCCTTGTAGATCATCCGTCGGGAGTCTATCTGTCGCTTGACTCCATTTCACTTATACAGAATTACAATCTCATATTTACAATTAGCCAACATATTCTGTATATCAATCTAGTAGTCAACATGACTTAGAGAATCCTACAGAATGTACTAGACTAAAATATTATTGTTTGCAGAAATGTGCTACAATACCTATTGTTACATAAGCTACACTCTCGATGGATGTTCAGTTATCATCCGTCGGGACTATAAATAGCATCCGTCGGGACTATAATAAAACATCCGTCAAGAACTATAAATTTACCAAGTTAAATCTATTAAGGTGTTTTGTTTAACTTATCATCAAGTTCACAACATATTCCTAACAATCTCCCCCAATTTATGTCTAATGGAATTGTAGCCATAAATTAAGAGAAACTTTATGAAAACAAAACACCCCAAATGTACAGATTGAAATATAGTAGATAAAACTAATAAGTGCTACAGTTTATTAAAAATTGAACAAAGTAAAGTGTACAAGAGTTCTCACAATCAATATCAAGGTGCTCCTCTAGTCTGAGTAGATGATTCCTATTTCCTTGATTGTCTGGATTTCTTCCCAAGCTTCCTGTTATTTTCTTCTATTTGATTTTGGAGTTGTCTGTGGAATTCAAGTTCTTCAGCATCTGATAGATCCATCTTTTCTTGCATTTCCAATAGAGTCTCATTGCTAGAGATACTCAGTTGGTCATCTAGTCTGAAGAATCTTCCAACACCCTTGTCAACCATGAATTCCATCAGCCAATAAGGCCTCAAATGCACTCTATTTCCTGTGAAGAGAATTGATAGAGTTTTTGGGAGTGCATCTTTGGATTTATTGCTCCTTAGATCTTCTATCTTCTTTAGGACCAATTTCCTTGCAATTACATTAAAACCAAAGTTTTTCTTGAAGGATGAGAAGATCTTATCAGTACAAAGCAGCTTTCTTGAAGAATCCTGTGAAGAGGCCATGTGATTTCTTTCCCTCCCTTGTACTTGAACACCAGTCTCTCAGGGAGATTTCTGTGAGCATCAATTGCTCTCCCTTCTTCTAGTTCATCCATGTAGAGATTAATCTCTGAAAATTCTTTGATGTCACAGATGTATAGAAGATCTCCCTTATTGACAGTTGATTGAGCTTTGGTTAGGGCTTTGGTTCTGAAACTTACAGGCTTGACCTTCTTGATTGCTCTAGACTTTGTTCTCTTTGGCTTGTTGAAGATTGGTAAATTGAGTTCATGAATTGGAAAACTTTTCCAGTCTATTGGCTCATCCTTGGGAATTATAGGCTCACCATGAAAGTTCTTTGTTGGATCCACCTTGAATTTCTCATGCACCACTGAGGGTTTGGATGTTTGAGTTGTAGAAGTAGACTGGTTGGGAATGTAATCTTCCAATTCCTCATCACTGAAGTCTAATTTTCTCTTGATTCTATGCTTGTATCTTAGTTTCTTTGTTTGTTGAGGTTCATTGAGAATTTTTTGATCTTGAGCTTCAGTAATCACAGGTGGTTTCTCAAAAATCTCAGTTGTAGTTTTTATAGCTTAAAGTTTGACCAAGATAGCAGCTTGCTTCTTCTTTTGTTTGAGCCTTTTAGCATCTAAAGCAGCCTGCTTCTTCTCTTGCTTGATTCTTTCTTTTTCTTCCTTCTTGGCTTCTACAAACTGAGGGTGTCCAGCCACCACACAGGTAGATTTTGGCAATTCTTCTTTTAAGAATTGAGTCAGATGGATCTTTGAAAAATGCAATAGACCTTGCCAACAGCTTCTTTTCATCTGGCCTTGGAGTATCAAATATAAGATCCACAGGATTTTTGTCTGATGACTTTGGATAGTTCTTCTTAGACTTCAAAACCATATTGGCCTTTGGAGACTTTATGCATGAAGGTTGGCCCTTTTCTAAGATACCTAGACTCATTTCATTCACAGAGATTTGCTTGACTTGAGAGTGATGATGAAAAGTCTTGTCTAGTGTCTCAATTGGCCCAAATTTCCTTGTAATCTATTCATCTATTTTCTTCCACTTGTCATCCAATTCCTTCTCAACAGCTGCAATATCAAGCTTCTTGATATTTGACTTTGACTCTAGTTTAGCAGCTGCTATTTGGATTAGATCAATGTTATCCAATACTGGTGGCTTTAATAAAGTAATTTCTGGAACTATTACATGGCTGATTTGAACATTTATCACATTCTCCCCCTCATTGATTTGCTCTCCTTGACTAACTGGGATAATTGAATCTTTCTCCCTCTTTTCGTTATCATCAAGTAGAGTAAAGGTAGAAGTCTGTGCAGCCAACAGCTTTTGAAGCAACTGAGTTTATTGTGCTTGACGTAAATGAATAGCTGTGAGAGAGGCTTCTACTGCTTTCAGTTGTGACGGCCTCAACCCCGGGGTCAGGAGTTGACGTCATCAACAAAAACCATAAAATAAACAATTCAATGATAGGATATAACTACGACCCCTTTACCAAGATCTTTTCCAGGTTTAAGTATGATTTAGGTTACAACTAACACAAACCAACTTACGACAATCGTCCTGACGCAGCTAACTTAACACAGCAACTCAACAGACCACCCTTGGTCCAACACAACCATCTCAGAGGAGTCTGACACGACGGGAACTGGAACTCTGCCCCGACTACCACGGAAGAATCTTCTAGGCATCTGCAATGCATATATAAAACATTCTGCAAGGGTGAGCAATTAATTTCGCAGCAGTACCACTATATGAATAACATATAAAACAGTTTATGATAAAGCAATGATAGGAACAGAGATTATAGCTCGCTTGCAAAATATGTAAAACAATTCATAAACTGGATATTCAAAACTAGCATGCTCTGTAAAACAATAACATCAGTAGTGTGCTGTGCTTAAATACCAGAGAATAATTCTAGCATGCCATTTTCATTTCCAAATCCGCTATATCAACTACTCATGCCCTTACGGGAATCACAAATTCAAATCAGATAGGTAGCGGATATGTGAAGACAGCTGATCAGGCTATCAACACCAGACGGCTCCAACTGCCATCTCATTTACCTGTTCCGGAACTCAGTGACTAGCTAGGTCTCTGACCTGTCGGACTAATCGGTTATACAGTACGTGCAACTGAATTAGCCTCTTACGCCACCTCAATAGGCCTACTCTGGCCCCAACGTATCCCATATCTAATCATTTTATCCAGTTTTCAAAATCACTTTTACCTATCTCTTTTTAAAAATCAATTCTGTCACAGCACACTATTCAAATCCCCTTTTCATTTAAATCACGTTTAGAGATAGGTGTTTTCAGAAGTTACTTTTCCCCAAAACATAATTTTAAACAACATTTCAAATACGGGGGATACGTAACTTAAAACTTTTCTATTCCATTACGAAAGTAAAACATTTAGCTATTCATATGCACTGAACCATAAAAGAATGGTCAGGGGTACTTGCCTTGCAGAGCTTTACAACTATCACTGACTGATTTTGATAGACTTGAACGTTCGGCTCTCATGGATAAAATGATTGTCTCACTAGAAGACATCCCTGCTTCGCAGCAATCTATCTCAAGATAGTATCCAAGACTCTCAGGGTTCTTCGCTTGGGAACCTCGAGACACTTGCCGACTGATCACTAGATTATCTTAGTTCGATATCAACTCATGAGTCCTTCGACTAGAACCTACAGAGCCGAAATACCCTACGTTAGACGTCTTGGTATGCTTGACATATCCTCAATACCAATTCTACCCGTTCGATATCAAATCCCGACTCGTAATTAGACATATTATAATAACACACACAACAATCAGGGTTCACGTTCTCAGAAATCGGTTCGGTATTCGTTTTCAGGAAATACGCATATTCGTCATTTTACGAAATTAGGGTTACTGGATTTTGACAGAACATTCATCACAACATACAATCACGTTCTGTAATAACCCCCAAAATTTTCAACTTTTTGTAACCCTTGTGAATAGTGTTTTTGCTGAATGAGAAAACTTTTCATGCCACACTATGTAGGGGTTCTGTTATGGATATTCTGAGATTTTATTAGTACTCTATATGGTATATAAGTGTATGTAAAGATCGTCAGAATCCAATTCCGAACACTTTGATTTTTCCCGGAAATCCACTAGATACGGAAAGAATTGAGTATAAGGTAACAGGATAAAAAGGATTTAAATTAAAGGATTATAATAGAGGATCATAAAAAGGAATATAATGTATTGAGAAAGGTTAAGGGAACCTAAGTAATAAGATCCCGGGTATGATCCTTCAAACGATAAACGAAAACGAAAGTTAAGCGAACCGTATAACAGATCAGCGGTCATTAGGCAAACAATTAGGAAGCTAATCAAAGGGATTAGAGAGGATGATGTCACCCAACCAATGAGAAGAGGACAAGGAGGGAAAGATGACATCATAGCATGACATAAGCATGACATGGGAAGGAAGAAGATGTGGTGGATTATTAACCACACAAAATCAAGGGCAAATAGGTAATTTACCAAAACAAAAACAAAACTACAACCAACCAAGCCAAATAATTCATTCTTCATCAAAACAAAAAAAACCAAGGCATTATTTCTTCATTGCTCTCGGCTTTTACTATTGCAAAGGAAGAAGAAATTCAAAACTCAAGATCAAGGCTTCCTAAATTGGTAAGATAATTCCCTAATCATCCTTATGCATAGTTATGGCTATATCATGAGTTTAAGCCTTCAATTCTTTCTCAATCTTCTTCAATAAATCAATGAAGAAGACAATGAATAGTGATTTCAAAGTTTTTAACTTGAATTTTTCTTATTTTCCTTTAAGATCCAAGCATCCCTAAGACTTCTCAAAGCTTCTTAAGGCTTCCTAGCTACTCCCACCACTTCAAGGAAGGTATATCATCTCCAAACCCTAGCTTTAAATTGTATATTAGGTTGATTATGGTTGTGAGGGTAAAGAGTAGCTTGAAACTTGTTTGTTTAAGAGTTTGGGTTGGAATGGTGGTGGTTGATTTGTTAAAATCTTAAGAGTTGGTTAAAGAATGTAGTATAGTTTAAATTCAAGTTTTGGGATTAAGTAAATTGATTATAATGAGTTGATTTGGGGCTTTTGTAATGTAGTTTAGATGGAGGTTTGATTGGGTTGTGAATTGGAGTTGAAATTGTGGTTGTTTGAATTGGTTTAAATTTGGGAAATCGCGTAAACATAGCGTCGTAATGTCCGATTTACTTTAGACTGCTTTTGTTCATAACATTAGGACCCGAGAACCCCCTGCTAGATATTTACCATTTCCATTTTTAGGTAGTTCATATTACGAGCTTCGTTTTGATATGTAGTTCGTATGATTCCGATATACGGTTTAGGAGAAACGACCGTTTTAAGTAACGGCATTTCGCGAACGAAACATTTCCCCTCGCCTTACTTTGAAACATAGGTTAAAGACCAAGAAGGGTTAATTAATGTATGAAACAATTATGGTAAGAGTGTTAGGCAGTTGGTAAGACACTCGCGAAGGAATCGCCTTAAAACTCGTAATGGTTAAATTATTAAAAATGGTGGAGCCGAGGGTACTCGAGTGACTTAAGAGAATCAGTAAGCGCAAAACAAGCGTTAGAGTCTAAGTTAGTTAAAGTATAGATTTACAAGTGACTTTGGTTTAATTCCAACTTACTTGTTGTTTATAGGTTACCAGACTCATCCCAAGCCATTAATCACCCCCAGTCACTCAGTCAAGTTTTCTATCCGTTATACTGTTGTTGTGATGTATACACTTGTATATGCATTATCTTGTAATAGATGCATGATGTTTATATTAGCAAATTCTTGCGATATAATGTAGCATGTTATATGGTACATATGCATGCCTGTTTCGTATTCTTTCCATATATATCTGTTGGTTCAGTCGATAATACCTATGCTAGAGGATAGCGGTAAATTTGCATATACCCTTAGTATAGGGACCCAAAGGTGAAAACATTTTCTAAAAACCGGGAGTCGAGGATCCCGAGTAGATTTTGTATATATATATATATATATTTATATATATATATATGGTTATAGTTTTCAAAACTATTAATCGAATAAGGGTTATTCGATAACTTGATATTACTTATTGAATATTATTTCGAATATTTATTCGAGGGCTTATGACTCCTTTATATTATTATTGAATATTACTTGGATATTCATTTGAGGATGTATGACTCCTTTATTTTATGAATATTATTTATAGTATTCATTCGAGGTATTATGACTCCACTTATTACTTGATAATATTCTTTATTTTATTAAAGAATAATGTGTCGAAAATCAAACTTACTTTTGATTATTCAAGTAAGATATTACTTTCGTATAAGTATATCCTTGATTATTTACTATCCATTTCAAATAAGTTTTCCAACTTCTACCTCAAGTATTCTTTATGGGAATATTATTTAGTAATAATATTCAGATATTTCTTTTTTTATTGAGACTGATTTACTTTATTAAATCAGCATTATTCCAAACACTCTTTAAAGTGTTTTCAAGTCTTTAAAATGATTTTCAAAAGTTAGAGCGGATTCCAAAACTCATTTTTATATTTAAGATCTTCCTTTTTAAAAAGGGGATTTAAATACTCGCTCAAAACCTGAGGGATCCGGCTTTGTGGTATGTTTTATATTCGCAACAAGGTTGTTGTCTTGATAAAAGAATTTTTGATTACTTACCCAATACTCGGGAAGTAAAATTCTTGGAACAAGTTAATCCATTAACAGGCATCGCCTGGGAAATATCGGTGAGTTTTTCTTTCCAACTAGATACGACTTCTTGGTGGAGCCGTATCAACAAATTTCTACTTGGGGAAAGTGGGGACGAGCTTTACATTTCAGAGTCATGGATTTCATCTGAACTAGGAGTGGCGTAAGTGGTCGAGTAGCGCCGGCCCAGCCTTATTATATTGGCCCAAATGGCCTGGAAGTTCCGCTAAGGCGGTCCATTCCTTAGGAGTTCAGTGTTCGGTTGACAAGTAAATCCGACAGGTTCTCCTCTACATGTAGAAAATGGTGGGGTTGTACTACTACGACTGATCATCGTAAGTGGTCTTCTTGGCGCGGCAAACTCCCGTAATGAGTTCATCATCCAATTGGATATTTCTGCAACACTACCCAGAGCATTTCGATAGAAAGGCTACGGTTGGACGATTGTTGAGTGTTGGCAGGGTCAAGTTTTTAAAATGATGTTTGCATCAAATGAAGTATCTCGTAACTTCATTTTATTTTGATGATATTTTAAAGATTTAATCTATTCAAATCTGGTCTTGTAGTCTCATCTATGTGATGAACTTTTGAAACTAATTATAACTTGAACGGTGGTAGTTCAAGTAGTATTTGGAAAAGATATAAGTATATTGGAGTATCTTGTAACTTCATCTTTTAAACTTATATCTAGTAAATGATTATCTTATGCATGACAAAGATTTTCAGAAAAACATTGAGACAAGGTTAGATATATGAGATCACCTTGCAACGATATTTTTATACAGTTATACACTGGAACTCTGTGTGTATTATGCATGGAAGAGGACTTCCAATATTTTGAAAAGTATATATGTATATATATATATACTAAATATTTTACGACTTCATCGCATTAAGATATCAAACTTGGTTCATTTCTTTTGACCAAGATTTTCATGAGTACTATGAGAAGGCTCATATATTGTTAATCATTATACATATTATTTTGGTGGGCTTGCTGCTCACCCTTGCTTTCTTCTTTCATCACACAACATCAGATAGACAAGATGAACCGGACCAAGCTCCCGATTCGCAAGAGGTTAGAAAATGTTCGGCAGTCTTCTGGAAGCGTTGATGCTGCTGTAGCTGAGGTAGGAACTACCAATAGGCTAGGCTTTCAACTTTTGATGTATCAGACTTATGTATAATATGAATTATAATAATGGCAAAGAAAATGTAAATTTATTCAGAAAACCTTTTAAGGTGTATTTGCATATAATTGTGGAATAAAATGACTTGTGTTATTTTTGAGTATTCATCTCTGAGACTATAACTTGTGGTGTGTGTGTGTATATTGTGGGGTCACAGTACAGAGTAGTTGATTGTTTAATAAGATTGGGTGTTGTTAAGGGAAATGGAACTCGTGACAACCCGGATCCCCGACCCCGGATTTGGGGGTGTTACACGTTCCGCACAGAATATATGTATATACTTATTTATACTCGTTCGACGTTCTGATAATTACAGGGTATGTCCCGCATTTTTGAATTTAATTTCCAAAAATTCGGGCAGTACCTTCTCTGTTTATCGGCATACCCATCGAACCACTCGACGTCAACAATCGCATCAATCCACTAGTTTTAATACCACATCAACACCACAATCTCGTAATTATTTACGTACAACTCAAAAAAAACATTTTATACAAATCATTTTATTTATTTATAAAATTTAGGACTCAGAACATCGTCATCACCGTCCACCGTCGGCTCGCCGAGGCTCATCGCCGACGGCGGTAGAATTCGTCGGTACCCGATAAATTCGGGTTTCCATACGAAATCCACCGATAAAATATCTAGTACGAAAATTATTTATTTCTCATAATTTACTCAAGTAATTTCTCGCAGAAATTAAAAGAATAAATTAATAAATAAGTAATTAAAATTGCAACCACAATCATAGACCCAGGTAACCCGAACAGAGCTACACAGAATGCAAAACTCACGCGTCACACGCGCTGCAACGCCACCATACCTCTCGGAAAAATCCGAGAGGCTGCAACAATAGTAATAATAAGGCTGAGCATATACACATATACAACTATTATATATATATATAATCTGCAACAATCGAACATCGCAAAGCCAACTGAGAAACAAGACAACACAGAAGCAATTAAACCGAGAACAGAACAGTGGCCGGGAACAGAACGGTGGCCGGGAAAGAGAGGGGCGGCCAGAAATAAGAAAAACGACACCTGAACTTACCAAACACAGGGTAGAAATGCCGAACAGGAGAAAAAAAATATAGAGATGGGGGACGAATTAGAGAGAAATAAGAATGGGGGATTTAAGAAGCAAAAGAAGAGATAACAGTGTTTATCCCTATCTGCATATCTTTGTCTATTTCTTTTTTTTTTATATAATTTTTTTCCTTTTGTTATCTCTCTACTGTACAACCTATGTAGGACACGTAGTATTACAATTCCTGTAATCTAGACACGTATACTATGGGATAATTACGAGAATTCTGAGACCCAATTTATCCCGAAATTTAACATTAACGAATCGAGGTGCACGAAAAACAGTTTCAGAAAATTATAAAAATAGTCTTAAAATGTCACAAATATCCCGAAGTTTATAAAATCATAAATTTCGTAATTTTAAAATAATTTTCGAAACACAATTCATACCCGCTTTTATTAATTAAACGAATCGACGCGCGGGTGAAACTAACTCCAAAAATTTTCAAAATAATTTTAAAATTCCCGGAATATTCCCAACTTCATTAAATATGAGTTTCATAATTTTTGAAGAATTCAGGAATTAAATACAGATTTTACAAATAAATGCAATCAGAAAATCATACAGGGTTAAATAATTGATAAAATATTGATTTCTAAATTTTATAAAATCCCAAAATAATTATTGAGATTGTAAAGTCATAAAAACAATTTTAGAGATAATCCACATATTTACATAAATAAACTTGTATTAAATCCACTTTTAAAAGTGAAAATAATTCAATACAAATCCACAATTAATTAGGAGGACAATTCCATTACATCAAAATCACACATGAAACAACACATAGCTGACAGAAGTTATACACATATTTTGCTTATTTAATAATTCCATATTGACGTATTTAAATAATACAGAAATACACGAGTCGTTATATCCTTCCCCCCTTAAAAGATTCTGTCCTCAGAATCTGATCTTACTATACATGAGGATATTTGTCAAGCATATCTGACTCTAACTCTCAAGTAAACTTTTCGACTCAAGGATTATTCAACGCATATTCGTTAGGGACATAGACTCATTTCATAGAACTCGCTATTAACGATCTAGAATTTGGATCACTCATTCCACGCGGAATAAATTTGGATAAGAGCCCATTGGCTCCTAATCAATAACTTGGTCCGAATCAGATACATATCACCTTAATATTGATATTCAAGAAACATTATATACATATACTACAACTACAGCAACCATGCCAACTCATGGGCAACTTTACCTATATTTATCAATACCTCTAATGATTCACTATATTGAGGACTCAACTTGTCCTTTCTATTCAAACTTAACCAATCTCTCTCAGGGAAAAACTTTTGCCTCTACCCCGATCCTCATTCTATATATTCATATTCTTTCGATGTAAATCCGCTTTCCCGCTTTGTATATCTCGAGTAGTCTCAACTCTTTCCCGAGTACACCATCACACTATTGATGTACTAAATTAATTCAAGACTTAACAATATCTCTATTATCCTTTTTGGGTGCAACTTTTCTTTTCATTTGAACCATCCAATTCTTGATTCATTCTTCTTCTTAACACTACTTGATTTCTTCCATTCCTTCTGACTGAAAAGTGATCTCATGCAATTACTCCTTATTACCTCCAGGTACTTGAATCTTCAATTTCTAACTTCTTCCATTCTTCCGTTAACTCTTCAATGATCTTAATAATATTCAATTTCCTTTTCTACTCAAACATCTATCCCTGCATGGATCCTTCTTGGTGGATATTAACTTACACAACTATGGTTCATAATCAATTTTAATCAATTCTCATACTCTTGCAGCTTAGTATACAATTGCTACTTCTCAACCTTTCACAGACATTTCTTTAGGTTTTCAACTTGGCCTTCCTTAGCCTTTAGATGGGCGAGGATGTTATCAATAAATACAATGGACTTTTCCAAGTACTCCTTATACACCATGTTCTTTAAATCTTTATAGACGACTCATCTACTTGACACTCCACATGATATCACCCACCTTACAATGCTCTTAACTCAACCTAATCGTAATTCTTGACATGCCCTCATGCGGTGTCTTAAGTCAATCCTGCAGAAATCACACACTCCTTGAACTAGGTCACATAAGTAACCAATCCTTTACAAAGGTTACCTATTCTTATTTATCATTTCGTTAAGTTCCCAATAATCAGTATACAATCTCATAATTTTCATTCCTCTTTCCAGCAACATCACCGGTGCATCTCAGAGGTTTCTATCTAGTATACTCACTTCCCTTCCAATCACTTTCACAGTCACCACACTGGTTATTTCATTTCACTGACTTTTAGAGACTCCAGGGCATTTATTTATTACTCCAACTTTCTCTTCTTCGTATCTTTGCACATGGTGGATCTACCTTATATTCTTAGCTTATTACTCCTTTCCCAGCTTAATTGGAAGAATTTCTTATGTTGCTTCTGCATTCAACAACTTACCTTACTATTGGCTTCTGTACACTTTACACTTCACTTCTTCTAAAAACCACTCCTTATCTTACTACAGGACAACCAACTCGATCCAAAAATCGCATTGAACTCTTCTAGCTTGAAGGGTGTCAGATCAACTACAACTACGTCCAACTTCTAAACGCTTAATTTCTTGGTTCTTTTGAAAGTTCTATCTCTAGCTGAGTGGATGTTGACCCTTGGGATGTAGTATCTTGAATAACCATTCTACAACCCCTTGTAATATAATCAACCCTTCCTCCATTATAACACATAACTCCTGAATTTTCGGGTTTGCATTCCGATGCATAATGACTCTTATGTCAACGCTTGAAACATCGCACATTCTTCTTGCACGCACCACTGCGTCTCTTGTCACAGGACTTGCAATCTACTGCTCATTTAACTGACTGGGCTGGAGTGGAAACAACTAAAGTAACACTAGACCTAGCCTGTAATAAATTCTATCTCCGGAATCTCTTACTCCTGCTCCGGCCAAACCGATTCTCAAATCCTTGAATGGATTCTCCTTGGTTTGCTTTATCCTTAACACCTTCTGACTTCCCTTTTCTTATCACTTTCGTCCTTAAAATTCAACCTCTGGTCACCTTCCATTACTAGGGCGACCTGAACCGTAGAGGAGTATGTCTTGGGTTGCAATGCCACAACTCCTCTACGAATTTTAGGCTTCAACCCTTGTTGGAACCTCCTTACCTTCTGACTTTCCGTATTTATATGCTCAGGAATTAATCGGGCCAATTCTGTAAACTTGGCCTCAAATTCCAACACACTTCTTTCACCTTATCTTAGTTCTAGAAACTCGATTTCCATTTGACTTCGCACACAATATGGGAAATACCCTTCCAAAAACAACTCAGTAACCTAGCTCATGAAACAGGATCTTCTCCTTCTACATTCTGGTTGATTCCCACCAATAATTCACTTCATTTTTTTTCAAGAAATAACTTACATAATCGGTCTTAAGATTATCACTTACTTGCACGAGGTTGAAAACTTCCTCCATTTCTTTTAACCATGCTTCAGCAGTTACTGGATTAGGCTTACCTTTAAACTCAGGGGGTCTAACACTTTGGAAAGATTTAAAACTAGCACTTTGGCTCACTCTTTGCTGTTGCTGCTGCAACAGTAGTCACTGTTGCTGAACTTGTTAGATTAACCACAACTGTTGTCACTACTGCTGGCGCAACAAATCTAGAATTCATTTATAGTTGGACCCTTCGCAAAACTACTACTATTTTCTTTAAACTGGGTAGCTTTCTTAGGTGGCATTTTCCTGAGATATATAAATGAGTTTATTCAAAACATAACAAAATGTTTGATAGAAGGTATCACCGTTTAAACGGTGCACCTATATCAGGAAAATGCTGCCCAATCACAGTACCCAGGTCCTTAATATCGGGGTCCACTTATAAAAGAAATCTAGATTAACAGCACTAGCAATCACAACAACAATGACAGTAGCAGAATTAACAACAGTTCAGGAAAACTAGAATACTGAACACCATAGCATAGATCCTTAATACCACAGCAACTGACCACTTCCCGTCACTGCTCTATTACACACCCACTTTAATATACTACAAGACTTGGCTGGCTACATCAACCACCGATTACATTGAACAAACCAATAGATCAATTCAACTCAAGAAACATTGGGCTCTTCTAGGCATCAAAGTCCCAATTTCAACCAATCATTCCTCTAGTGATAATTTCTTATCACCCACAAGCGATTCATCAACCATTGATTTACTTTTCCTGAAGCTACCACTCCATCATCAAATTCTAAACTCTCACGATTACTATTATTCTTAAAGGATATCTTGATATAGGACTCTCGTTCTTCTTGATAGTTGCTCTTACTTGCTTTCAACAACGAGGACCATCCAGTCGCAGAAATTCATTATCATAGAATATCAAAGGAAATTTCAACTCGAGCGAATCAAATAAGAAGAAACTGTGAAGAAGATGTAGGTATGACTGAGAGCAACCATACAGGTACATAAGATGGCCAGTCTTTGTACCGCATAGCTTACAACACATACATCGGCGGCGTCCCACCAGACCCTTTTGTCACACAAACAAATGGTCAACTCATATGTATTGTTTTCCCCAATCATCCGATAGAATCTCCGAGAAAAGAAACAATATTGAAATAGAGATTTACAAGTAAGGAGGAAGAAAGTCTGATTTATAATTAAACCAGCAAAACCCTAAATGGTTTACTCCGAGTTCTCAACTTTCTCACAGGAAAAGTAAGCAACTTATAGGATAAGAAACAATGATTATAGAAACAAAATTCATTTCAAGGAAGAAGTATAAGGGTTCAAAGATACCACCTCCCGTTCTGATCCACATTCACTATAAAACTTGGTCGTCATAGCAGCAACTGACTATTATCATACTATCCGAACTTACCAAGGTCACACAATCGGGCCAATAACATTCCTTGACATAGAAAAGGCAATATCTAGAAATAACATTGGCGTCTTCTCAGCTGACACAACAAGAGCCCGCTCAATGCTGAATTCCCGCAATCAGACTCGTTTTCTCGAGGGAAAACTAGAAATCTCTATCGAACATTACTAATAATACATATGCGAAGGAAACGTACTCTAGGTTAGGGCAGTTCCAGTCAATTCTCAACAAACGTCAGGGTTACACTTCCGAAACCCTTGACTAAACTCATAGACTCATTCCTCTGATTGAGTTGCTGACTCACATCTATCTACGAACCTTTCTTCACTCTTTTAACTCTACCCATAACCTAAATCAGGGACACAAACCTGTACCATGGGGTCAGGAGTTGACGTCATCAACAACCATAAAATAAACAATTCAATAATATGATATAACTACGACCCCTTTACCAAGATCTTTTCTAGGTTTAAGTATAATTTAGGTTACAACTAACACAAACCAACTTACGATAATCGTCCTGACGCAGCTAACTTAAAACAACAACTCAACAGACCACCCTTGGTCCAACACAACCATCTCAGAGGAGTCTGACACGAAGGGAATTGGAACTCTTCCCCAACTACCATGGAAGAATCTCCTAGGCATCTGCAATACATATATAAAACATTCTGCAAGGGTGAGCAATCAATTGCTCAGCAGTACCACTATATGAATAACATATAAAACAGTTTATGATAAAGCAATGATAGGAACGGAGATTATAGCTCGCTTGCAAAATATGTAAAACAATTCATAAACTGGATATTCAAAACTAGCATGCTCTGTAAAATAATAACATCAGTAGTGTGCTGTGCATAAATACCAGAGAATAATTCTAGCATGCCATTTTCATTTCCAAATCCGCTATATCAACTACTCATGCCCTTACGGGAATCACAAATCCAAATCAGATACGTAGCGGATATGTGAAGACAGCTGATCAGGCTATCAATACCAGACGACTCTAACTGCCATCTTATTTACATGTTCCGGAACTCAAAGACTAGCTAGGTCTCTTACTTGCTGGACTAATCGGTTATACAGTGCGCGCAACCGAATTAGCCTCTTACGCCACCTCAATAGGCCTACTCTGTCCCCAACGTATCCCATATATGATCGTTTTATCCAGTTTTCAAAATCACTTTTACCTATCTCTTTTTCAAAATCAATTCTGTCACAGCACACTATTCAAATCCCCTTTTCATTTAAATCACGTTTAGAGATAGGTGTTTTAAGAAGTTATTTTCCCCAAACCATAATTTTAAACAACATTTCAAATACGGGGGATACGTAACTTAAAACTTTTATGTTCCATTACGAAAGTAAAACATTTAGCTATTCATATGCACTGAACCATAAAAGAATGGTCAGGGGTACTTACCTTGCAAAGCTTTACAACTATCACTGACTAATTTTGACAGACTTGAACGTTCGGCTCTCATGGAAAAAATGATTGTCTCACTAAGACATCCCTGCTTCGCAGCAATCTATCTCAA
The DNA here is from genome assembly GCF_009905375.1 of Apium graveolens. NCBI lineage: Eukaryota > Viridiplantae > Streptophyta > Magnoliopsida > Apiales > Apiaceae > Apium > Apium graveolens. Next base: position 258,806,548 of record NC_133652.1, on the reverse strand, counting down.
GATAGTATCCAAGACTCTCAGGGTTCTTCACTTGGGAACCTTGAGGCACTTGCCGACTGATCACTAGATTATCTAAGTTCGATATCAACTCATGAGTCCTTCGACTAGAACCTACAGAGCCGAAATACCCTACGTTAGACGTCTTGGTATGCTTAACATATCCTCAATACCAATTCTACCCGTTCAATATCAAATCCTGACTCGTAATTAGACATATTATAATAACACACACAAGAATCAGGGTTCACGTTCTCGGAAATCGGTTTGGTATTCATTTTCAGGAAATACGCATATTCGTCATTTTACGAAATTAGGGTTACTGGATTTTGATAGAACATTCATCACAACATACAATCACGTTCCACACAGAATATATGTATATACTTATTTATACTCGTTCGACGTTCTGATAATTACAGGGTATGTCCCGCATTTTCGAATTTAATTTCCAAAAAATCGGGCAGTACCTTCTCTGTTTATCAGCCTACCTGTCGAACCACTCCACGTCAACAATCGCATCAATCCACAAGTTTCAATACCACATCAACTCCACAATCTCGTAATTATTTACGTACAACTCAAAAAAAACATTTTATACAAATCATTTTATTTATTTATAAAATTTAGGACTCGGAACATCGTCATCACCGTCCACCGTCGGCTCGCCGAGGCTCATCGCCGACGGCGGTAGAATTCGTCGGTACCCGATAAATTCGGGTTTCCATACGAAATCCACCGATAAAATATCAGGTATGAAAATTATTTATTTCTCATAATTTACTCAAATAATTTCACGCAGAAATTAAATGAATAAATTAATAAATAAGTAATTAAAATTGCAACCACAATCACAGATCCTGGTAACCCGAACAGAGCTACACAGAATGCAAAACTCACGCGTCACACGCGCTGCAATGCCACCATACCTCTCGAAAAAATCCAAGAAGCGGCAACAACAGCAATAATAAGGCTGAGCATATACACATATACAACTATTATATACATATATAATATGCAACAATCGAACATCGCAAAGCCAACTGAGAAACAGGACAACACAGGGTAGAACGGTGGCCGGGAAAGAGAGGGGCGGCCGGAAATAAGAAAAACGGCACCTGAACTTACCAAACACAGGGTAGAAATGCCGAACAGGAGAAAAAAAATATAGAGATGGGGGACGAATTAGAGAGAAATAAGAATGGGGGATTTAAGAAGCAAAAGAAGAGATAACAGTGTTTATCCCTATCTGCATATATGTGTCTATTTCTTTTTTTATATAATTTTTTTTCCTTTTGTTATCTCTCTGTTGTACAACCTATGCAGTTTACGTAGTATTACAATTCCTGTAATCTGGACACGTATACTATGGGATAATTACGAGAATTCTGAAAGCCAATTTATCCCGAAATTTAACATTAACGAATCGAGGTGCACGCAAAATAATTTCAGAAAATTATGAAAATAGTCTTAAAATGTCACAAATATCCCAAATTTTATAAAATCATAAATTTCGTAATTTTAAAATAATTTGCGAAACAAAATTCATAACCGCTTTTATCAATTAAATGAATCGACGCACGGGTGAAACTTACTCCAAAAATTTCCAAAATAATTTTAAAATTCCTGGAATATTCCCAACTTAATTAAATATGAGTTTCTTAATTTTTGAAGAATTCAGGAATTAAATACAGATTTTACAAATAAATACAATCAGAAAATCATACGGGGTTAAATAATTGATGAAATATTGATTTGTAAATTTTATAAAATCCTAAAAATAATTATTGAGATTGTAAAGTCATTAAAACAATTTTAGAGATAATCCACATATTTACACAAATAAACTTGTATTAAATCCACTTTTAAAAGTGAAAATAATTCAATACAAATCCACAATTAATTACGAGGACAATTCCAGTACATCAAAATCACACATGAAACAACACATAACAGACAGAAGCTATACACATATTTTGCTTATTTAATAATTCCATATTTACGTATTTTAATAATACAGAAATACACTAGTCGTTATATCAGTCTTGTATCCAGGGAATCCACTTTGGCTGCAAGATTAGAATTCTTCCTTAACTGTCTGTTGATGTCAAGCATTGTTGTATTTGGAAATTTACCATCCAATCTTTCGGAAACATCCTTCTTCACTTGGGCAATCTCTATTTTGATTGAAGTGACATCCAGATTGTGTTGAAGAGATTTTATTTGATGCAGTTGTAGAGAGTTGAGGTGTGCTTGTAGGAGCTTCTTGGTGCTGGCATTAGTTGTAGCTTGAAGGGCTGTCTGAGTCTGTTGAATGATGTGAAAAAGAGTAGTCATGAAATGTTGCTCATCACATTCTTTAGAGAACACCCAAGATGGAATGTTTGATCTAGAGATAGGGCCTGCTTCTCCCCCTATGTCCATAAACTCTTCTTTATCACCATCTCCATCTCCAAAGAACTCTTCAAAACCACCAGTTCCATAATCAACATTATCACCAGCTGTGGGAGGCATGGCTGAGATGGCATCTTTTTCCCTTTGCATTGAAGCAGTTATATACACCAAGTTTAGCATCCTTTCTGCAGCCATATTGTCCTGTTCATCTAGAACTTGATATGCTGACATAGGGTGAGTAAATGCCTCAGCTTCAAAAGAAACAGAGTCTAAAATAGCTAGATATTCTTGCTGAATTAGCTGTTTCTTGTCAGCCTCATTGACATCCATTAACTCACTTACAATGGTTTCTTCCCATTCAGCTGTACCTGCTTTTATCTCATTTTCTCTTTTTTCTTGCATCAAGGGCTCCCCTTGGCTCACCACCCTTACACCCTCACCTTCACCTACTAAGGTGGAACTCCCCTCACTCTCTTTTTCCAGGCTGGAAGAAATAGCCTGCATAATTTCTCTCTTTTCCTCTTCTTTTTCCTGAGAGCAACTCAGCCTCTCACTCAATTCACTCCCTTCCCTCAGTCCTAAGAGTGATTGTACAACTACTAACTCATCTACACTTGTAACAATTGTTGAAATTTTAGTGTGTGTAGTGAGTACCGACGGATGAGGAACATCCATCGAGGTAGTAGTTAGGATAGCCGACGGATGACTGCTGTTAGGCACATCCATCAGGATACAATCACTAACCGACGGATGAATAATATCCACTGGAATAGAAGAAATGATTGAGTTTGGAGTGGAAACTATTGTAGACTCTGTGCAGATTGATGATAATTTGGGCACAGATGTCTCAACAGTTCCTGAAAGAATTTGCAAGTGAGCCAACAAATCATCAAAAAGATGATGCTCACTTGCACTAGATTTTGGCTTCCCCAACAGAGTTAAAGAAGGAGAATCAGGGATTGATGTGTTGATCATATCCACATCCAGAGAATTTGTGGGAGAGTTTGGTGTTTATGGTGCATCTATGACTAAAGATTTTGGCTGTGACTCGACATTTATTGGAGCCACATCAAACTGAATTTGAGATGGTGCAGTGACTGAGTCTTTAGCTGCAGTTTACATTGTGTGTGTTCCCTGTGCATCTCCAATGGTTTTAGATCTCTTCTTTCTGGCATAAGTTTGGGGTGAGCTTGTGTCCCTTACCCTCTTGGCATGTGCTCCTGGTTGGGAGCTTGTTTCAATAGTAATATCCTTTTGGGAGGATGAAACTAGAGTTGTGTTTATTTCCTTATTAATCACCACCGTTTGTTGGGAAACTGTGGTGTGGCTAGGCTTGGGTACACTCATCTCTCCATCCTTATTCTTGGGGTTTCTTTGATGTTCACCCTGTCCTTCACCTATCTTACCACCCTTCACACTCCCCTCTTTGGTTTTGGTAGATTTTGTAACTGATTTCTTTTGAGAGAAACCAGAGGGGTTTTTCTTTGTTTTGGATTTGGAAAGTTTTGTTTTGGTGGTTTGGGTAGACATCTGTTGGGTCATTGACACAGATGCCATAGCCACACTCAAAGGCAAAGAAATTTGGGAGGTAGAAATAGTAGAGACAGTGGTGCTTACCTCACTTACCTGAGGGCCCTCCAGGATTGGAAAATAGAAAAGGGGCACCTCATTGTGATGACTTGCTCTGTTAAGATCTGCAATCACTCTCCTTTCTTGAACCAAACAATCCAGTTTTTTGGTTGGGTTCTCAATAACAATATCCTCAATAAAATGGTTAGCATGAATCATAAAGAATCTAGCATAATAGACATTTTTAGCTCTCTTTTTAATTTCCCCTAACTTGTAACCTAACTCAAACATGATCATGTCACTGAAATTATAGTACTTATCAGTAACTAGCATAAAAAGCATGTTAAGTATGGCAGTATTGACAGAATCAAAATTACTTATCTTACCATAAAACACCTTGGTAACTACATCACACAAATAACTCCACTCTTTTTTAAGACCTAGCCTTCTAATCTCACTTAACTTAGTGGTAGGAAGAGCATAGCCAATAGAATTAAGCATGGTAACTAAATTAGCATCTGTGTGTGGTTCAGTAGTAGTGTTCTCAGGAATCTTAAAGCATGCTTGAATTATATCACTGTTAATGCAGAATTGATTACCTTTAAGAGTAAAAGTTATGGTTTTGTCAGTAGACTAGTACACAACAGTTGTCCATATCTCCTCCACAACTTCACAGTTGATTGTGGGTGATTCCAGTATGGCATAACTAAATTTACATCCCTTCACAAAGTCCATCATTTTGTGAAAGTCTTCAGATGCAGGAATTTTTTTGTTCACAAAAGCAACGAAGTTGTTCTTCTCATAGATGAATCCTGACTGAGACATGATTTTAACTACTGGTGTCATAGTTAAAGTGCGGAAATTTGCAGTGAGAGAGGATTTTGCTTTGAGGAAGAAGATAGCAGTTAGTTGCAATAGAGAGTGATAAAAGTTAAAATAAACTTGAAGTGAGGCTTTTACGTATTCTCAGATTAAAATGGAATAAAAATTAAAGTTAAAAATTAAAGACCCAATTAAAATTGCCCAAAATAGCCGTTTAAAAATAAAATAAACTATCAAAATTCCGTCAATTATCCGTCGTGATATACTTACAGACTGTAAGTATATCCGATGGATAATGTTCAGTACTTTTAACGGCTAAGATATAGACAATTCGACGAATGAGAATAAAGCAATTATCTGTCGGGTATAAAATAATCCAGAAAGGTAATTGATTTTTACCAAGCTACTCTAATTCGATGGATGATCAAACTCGATGGATAATGAGCATCCGTCGAGATGTAAATTTTGACTTAGCCAAAATTTCATCTAAAACAGAAAAATTAATTAAGTTTATGGCTGCATCACAACTTGCAAAATTATCAGAAATAATTTAAGAATAATTTAGCATACCTAACTCACTTACCAACCTAGTAAAGGTTGATTCATCAAGTGGCTTGGTAAAGATATCTGCAAGCTGCTTTTCACTTGGAACAAAATGAAGTTCCACAATACCATTCATCACATGCTCCCTAATGAAGTGGTACTTGATGTCTATGTGTTTTGTTCTTGAATGTTGTACTGGATTTTTAGTGATGGAAATTGCACTTGTGTTATCACAGAAAATAGGAAATTTGTCCACATGTAGACCATAGTCCAACAATTGGGTTTTCATCCATAAAATATGTGCACAGCAACTACCAGCATGAATATATTCAGCTTCAGCTGTAGAAGTAGAAACTGAATTTTGCTTTTCACTGAACCAGGATACAAGCTTGTTTCCTAGAAATTGAGAGGTTTCTGTTATACTTTTTGTTATCTATTTTACAAAATGCATAATCTGCATCTGAATAACCAGTTAGATCAAAACCAAAATCTCTAGGGTACCAAATGCCAAGTTTTGGTGTTCCCTTGAGATATCTGAAAATTCTCTTAATAGCTACTAAGTGAGATTTTATAGGATCATCCAGAAATCTAGGACAAAGACAAGTAGCAAACATTATATCTGGCCTACTAGCTGTTAAGTACAGAAGTGAGCCAACCATGCCTCTATAGCTTGAAATATCCACAGACTTTTCAATAGTGTTTAATTCAAGTTTAGTTACAGTGGCCATGAGAATTTTTACAGATGTGCAATCCATTAGATCAAACTTCTTTAAAAGGTCATAAATATATTTGGTTTGACTAATGAATATTCCATCACTAACTTGCTTAACTTGTAAACCAAGAAAGTAAGTTATTTCTCCCATCATGCTCATTTCATACTTACTTTGCATCAATTTGACAAACTTTTTGCAAAGTTTTTCATCTGTAGAGCCAAATATAATATCATCTACATAAATTTGAACAAGTATACTAGAGCCACTAACATTTCTAAAGAATAAGGTTTTGTCAACAGTACCTCTTGTGAAGTGATTTTCTAAGAGAAACTTTGACAAAGTATCATACCAGGCTCTAGGTGCTTGCTTCAATCCATAAAGTGCTTTCAAAAGATAGTAGACATATTCTGGAAAATTTGGATCTTCAAAACCAGGAGGCTGACTGACATAGACTTCCTCCTCCAAATCTCCATTCAGAAAGGTACTTTTGACATCCATTTGATAGACTTTGAAATTGGCATGGGCTACATAGGCTAAGAAAATTCTGATGGCTTCAAGTCTTGCAACAGGAGCAAAAGTTTCATCAAAATCTATTCCTTCTTGTTGACAGTAGCCCTTAGCAACTAATCTAGCTTTGTTCCTGACAACTATATCATTTTCATCCATCTTGTTTCTGAATACCCACTTGGTGTTAATTGGATTCTTTCCTTTATGCTTGGGTATTAGTTTCCATACCTTGTTCCTTTCAAATTAGTTTAGCTCTTCCTGTATAGCTAAAACCCAATCAGGATCCAACAGAGCTTCTTCAACCTTCTTTGGTTCTTCCTTAGAAAGAAAGATGTTATACAGACATTTTTCTTGAGTTTCCTTCCTTGTTTGAACTCTAGAAGATACATCACCAATAATGAGCTCAAAAGGGTGATCTCTAGTCCATTTTCTATGTTGTGGTAGATTAGCTCTTGATGAAGAGGCCTCATTTTTGTCTTGATGTGTGACTGAGTTTGATTATAAGAAACTCCCCCTGAGTTTATGGATCTTTCACTTAAAGATGGGGTTCTTTCTGTAAGTGATCTGTTTTGACTCTCAGCTTCTCTCATTATTCTGACAGATGAAGCACTTTGTATCTCGACGGATGAAGCTGATTGTCTATCGATGGATGAAGCATTATATAACTCGACGGATGTTAAATTATGTGCTTCATTAGTTGTAGATTTTTCTGCATTGTCCTTAGTAACTATTTCTTGATCACTTTCATCATCACTGTCATCGCTAACCATCTCAACATTATCGAATTTGAGGCTTTCATGGAAATCTCCATCTTGTAGTCCTTCTATCTTTTTATCATCAAACACAACTTGTACAGATTCCATAACAATGTTGGTTCTTAGATTGTAGACTTTATATGCTTTTCCCACAGCATATCCAACAAAAATTCCTTCATCTACTTTGGCATCAAACTTTCCATGTTGATCAGTTTGATTCCTTAAGATATAGCATTTGCAGCCAAAGACATGTTGAAAGTTCAATGTTGGCTTCCTATTCTTGAACAATTGGTAGGGAGTCATGCATTTTTCTTGATTGATCAAAGAAATATTCTGAGTGTAGCATGAAGTATTCACAGCTTCAGCCCAAAAATATATTGGTAACTTTGATTCTTCTAGCATTGTTCTTGCAGCTTCAATAAGGGATCTGTTTTTCCTTTCCACCGCTCCATTTTGTTGTGGAGTTCTAGCTGCAGAAAACTCATGCATAATCCCATTCTCTTCACAAAATGATCTCATCACAGAATTCTTGAACTCAGTTCCATTGTCACTCATGATTCTTCTTACTTTAAAGTCAGGATGATTGTTGATTTACCTTATGTGATTGATGAGGATTTCACTAGCTTCATCTTTGGATTTCAGAAAATATATCCAAGACAACTTTGAGAAATCATCTACAATTACTAGGAAAAATCTTTTCCTTGAGATAGACAATACATTTACTGGTCCAAACAAATCCATGTGTAACAGTTGCAAGGGTTCTTCAATTGTTGAATCAAGCTTCTTTTTGAATGATGCTTTAGTCTGCTTTCCTTTCTGGCAGGCATCACACAATCCATCCTTCGTAAACTCCACTTGAGGAATACCTCTAACCAATTCTTTCTTGACTAACTCATTCATGGTCTTGAAGTTTAGATGGGACAGCTTCTTGTGCCATAGCCAACTTTCATCTTGACTTGCTTTACTGAGAAGACAAGTTACTGATTCTGTATTTGATGAGTTAAAATTAGCTAGGTACACATTTCCTTTTCTCACTCCAGTGAGAACCACTTTGTTGCTCTTCTTGTTGGTCACAACACAGGCTTCAGAATTGAAAGTGACTGGGTTGCCCTTATCACAAAGTTGGATGATACTCAACAAATTATGCTTGAGTCCGTCCACTAGGGCATCCTCTTCAATGATGACATTATCCTTTGAATTCAAGCCATATTCCACAGTATAACCCTTGTTGTCATCTCCAAAAGTGATACTTGGGCCAGCTCTTTCCTTAAACCCAGTGAGCAAGGTAGAATCTCCAGTCATGTGCCTTGAGCACCCACTATCCAAATACCAAAGATTCTTTCTGTTTCCCTGCACACATCAAAATCAAATCAAGTTGATTTTGGTACCCAAGTTTCCTTGGTTCCTGCCTTGTTAGCCCTTTTCTTTGGTTTTTTAGGTTTGACCTCATTTGACTTGGTGATTTCAGATTCATCCTTAGTCATTTGAGTTGGACCTTTAAAACCAATCATTGAAATAGAATTATCATACACATTTTGGTTTACATGGAAAGGCATGCTATTTGCAAACATGTTATTCCAGTAAGGCATGCTAAATGGCATTTGAGGCATACTAAATGCAGCATAATAAGGATTAGGTGCAAATGGCATATTAGCAAATTGTGCATTCATATTCTGAGCAGGCATAACATTCATAGGCATTGCAAACATGGCAATCATGTTGGAAAAAGAAGAAGGTGCAGACATGGGAGTAGGCATAGCAAGTTTGCAATTAACAGAAAAATGATTAACACTACCACACTTAACAGAGATTTTTCTTGGAGCATATTTATCAGGTGTGTAGTTGTTATATTTGTTATCCCTACTTATCCATTTCAATTTTTTTTCCTTTTTGATTCTGTTTTAACCTCAATCTTTTTTAATCTATCATTCAATTGCTTGATAGACAGATGCCCAACATTAACTCTCTTTTCTTTTCTCACTTGACTTGATTCTCCTGGAATAAAGTTTTTAGAAACCGATCCATACTTATCATTCAACTTAGCTAGCCTAGCTTTGCTAACTGGCTTACTGACATTCGACGGATGTGGCTCATTGTCTTTCGACGAATAATCCTTTTGATTATTCGACGGATAATTTTCATCATCCGTTGAGTCCACATATGTTAAATGTCCTTCAACCAAGTTAGAATCAAGCTTCTCTTTATTCTTTTTCCAAGATGCATCACAAAAGGACTCTATTCCTTGAACTTTAGTGATTTGAGCATGGACATCTCTAGATGATTTCCATGCCTTAATCACTTCTTCTTCTCATTCAAGTTGCTTTCTTAAAATCTCTTATTTCTTTAAGGATTCTGTAAGTTCATCCTTTGCAACCTTGAATTATAAATTCAATTTTTCAAACTCAAGAAATTGAGTCTCTAGCACATTATTTCTTTCACTTAAAACACATTGTTTTCTTTAATTTTATTATTTTATTTAATGAGAGACTTGAGTGTAACACGCAGGTGATATAATTCAGTAGACATGTCATTTATTGCATCATTACACTCAGCTTTAGACAAATGAGCTTGGTTAGTTTTGATTATCTGATTGCTTGATGAACTTGTCTTTGTTTCATCTGACTTGGCCATTAGGGTTAGATTGACATAGTTAATTTCTTCATCTTCATCCAATCCATCTGCAGCCCAGTCATTCTCCTGAGTTATGAAAGCCCTTTCCTTTTGTTTGAGCAACTCAAAGTATTTATGTTTACAGTCAACATGCTCAAACTTCTTTTTACTAGAATCAGGCTTTCTGGACTCTCTAGCAAAATGCCCTGCTAAGCAACATTTGAAACACTTGAATTTTGACTTATCAACCATGTTTCTATTTAGCTTGGCTGCTCCAAATTTTTTCTTGAATTTGAGATTGGCAAACCTCCTGGATAAGAATGCATCATCTACCCTTGCTTTCACAGACCTTTGATGTAGATTCAACAACTTCCACCTTCATCTCTTTCTCCTTCTCTAACTCAGCAACTAGTGCAATGGATCCTCCCTTCTTTCTTCCCTTCTCCATCTTTTCATCTTGCTCTATTTCAAGCTCATAGGTTTTCAGGATGCCATACAGTCTTTCCAAGGTGAACTCCTTGTAATCTTGTGAATTTCTCAATGAGATTGTCATTGGCTTCCACTCCTTTGGGAGAGATCTAAGGAACTTGAGGTTAAAGTCTTTTGTTTGATAGACCCTTCCATGCAGTTTTAGAGCATTCAACAGTTTTTGAAACCTACTGAAAATATCAGTGAGTGACTCACTTTCTTCACAGTGGAAGTGCTCATATTGCTGAATTAAGAGTTGCATTTTGTTCTCCCTTACTTGCTCAGTACCATCACAAATAATCTGTATTGTGTCCCAAACCTATTTGGTTGTTTTACAGTTAATGATGTTGTCAAACATATCACCATCAACACCATTAAACAGTATATTCATGGCCTTTTAATCTTTCCTGACTTTCTCAATGTCTGGATCAGACCGTTCAGGCCTAGGCTTTGGAACTGATGGTTCATTCCCTGTAGCAGCTCTCATAGGAACATGAGGACCTCTTTCAATGCAGTCCACATAAGCTTCATCTTGAGAGAGAAGATGTAGGTGCATCTTCACCTTCTAGTGGTGATAGTTGTCTTTGTCCAGAAATGGAATCTTTACTCCTTGTTCATCTTGTTGATTTGTTATGATCTTTACACTCATTGTGCTTCAAGAGCTTGCTCTAATACCAATTGTTATTCCCAATCAATACAACAAGAATTACAGAAGGGGGGTTGAATGTAATTATGGCTACTTTTTGAGATTTTAAAAATGTTTTAACTTAATATATATAACAGTGTTTGATTTGCAGTAATGCGGAATGGAAGAATAATAGAAATCAAAACACTAAGTAATAAAACACAAAGCTTTAAAACTTTCTGGTGGATTTGAATTTATCCACCAGAGATATATATCAGATTGAGAACTCTGTGATGCTTTGAAAAGCACACAGCTGCTTTACAAGTGAACAAACAAACTTACAGAGAAATTCTTAACAAATGCAGTGTGGCGCCCTCCAAACCCGGGTCAGAAGTTTGGGGTCCACAACACATACACAATATATAAACCTGCATATGAAATATTATTTGCAATTACCCTGCTTTACATAACCACGGATCGTAACAGGTTAAAGTATGAAAAAAAGCCACAACCTTAACTTTTATTATTACCAAATCCCAATTAATTTAACTTACAACTGATAACAAAATTATTCTTACAATCTTACTATCTCACTATCGTAGTAAGATCCTGTTAGCTCGAACCAACTCAATCTGGAATCCTAGCTCGTACATTGAACTGGGAAACCTCGCTATCAACCATATCCTTCTTAAATGTAGAATACATAAAAAGATTCGCAAGGGTGAGCTAACTAGCTCAGCAAGTCACAAAAACAATAACTGAGGTTGATCAATGATCAAACGAGATGATTAATAGGAATTAAGATTCTTGTTAAACAATCATTAGAATTGGATATTCATTTTAAGTTTTAAAACCAAGGTTAGGTTGCTGATCAGTCACGCACTAACCCCGAGCAAAGCACACAGCACTGCTCTAATTACTGGATCCAAGGCACATAATGGCCTAACTTGACCATTGATATGGTCTGACCACCAATCTGGTCCGTATATAAAAAAAACTATCCAATTCTAAAGCAGTTCAATATGATAAGCAATATAATTCGATAAGACCAGATCATAATCAACAATAATAAAACATTTGCATAAGTGCATGGTGAAAATTCATGGGTACCATAAGGGTATGTCAAAGTATATATAAAAGAAATGGCCTTCATCCTGTAAGGGAATCGATTATTGGAGGAACAATGATTTTTATAAGGTTTAGTTCTTTGATGTCACAAGGTATGGTTGAGTATAAAAGTTTCTGTATGTTTAAACAATTTTGTTCCAGTGTTTGGTATAAGATGGGTATATATTTGTGGAGTAGTATCGTATTTGTGTGGTTTAGTATATGGTACATCAACAAGAAATGGTTCACAAAGAATAAGGCTTACGGCTCAAAGATCAAATGATGTGGCTCAGGTTTAAGGCTGAAGGATTCAAAGTATTTACAATATAAAACAGAGTTATTTTGAATACTTAACAATATGTTACGAGAAAATTTAGAAATATTTGCATTATATCTCGAAAAAGGTTTAGATGTACTTGCCTTACAGGGCTTTACAACTATTACTGATCAACTCTGAGCCGACTCTCCCCCTCAGGCTTTAACGTCCAACCACTAGATCACATTGGATTTGACTTTGACAACTCAGGTTTTTCTGTTGAAACTCTACTGAGCTCGTCGACTGACCACTAGGTTATCTTTAGTCCAACGTCCACTTTCGGTCTCCCGACTAGAACCTACAAGGTCGAAATACTCTATGTTAGACACCCAGTTATGCTTGACATATCCTCGCTAACCACCTACCCATACGATAGCATATTCTGACTCGTAATCATTCATATTATAATAACACAAACAAAAATTAGGGTTCACGTTCTCGAAATCGGTTCAGTGTTCGTTTTCAGAAAATACGTATACTCGTCATTTTACGAAATTAGGGTTACTGAATTTTGGATAGAACATTCACCACAACATACAATCAAGTTCGTATAAAGTATAAGTATATATATTCACTACGCGTCCCGATAATTACCGGATACGCTCCCGCATTTCCATAGTTGACTTCTCGGAAATTGGGCAGCGTTTCCTTTGTTTATCGGACTACCCGTCGAAACATCAATCGACGTCAAACCACAAAGTTCACAACAATAAAAACTACAATAATTCACCAATCCATTCTAAAATTCCCAATCACCGATACAATTCAATAATCACAACCAACTCAGCCTTCCCGATTCAATATTTACTAATTAACTAATTTGATCCAGAATAAAAACACAACACGAATTTTATTTATTAAAATTATTAGGACTCAGAATCGTGTCATCACAGTCCACCGTCGACTCACCGAGGCTCATCACCGACAGCGGCGAAAACTTACGGGTACCCGACTAAATCCCGGGTTTCCAACGCAATAATTCCATCGATTATTATTATTAATTTCCGCTCGAATTTATTATTTCACGAATATTACTCAATCAATTCCTGCAGAACAAAGTAATAAAACTTTAATCAATCAAGACGACACAATAGCACAGCCAAGCACCGAATCATCACAAAACAGACACGCAAGAGCACGCGCACACGCGCCGATCACCACGCCGGAATGAAACCGGCGGTAACCGGAAAATAAAACAGGTGATACAAGGAAGAAACAGAGCAACCTAACACTAGCTGATCCCCACACGCGAATACACACACAGATATGCACACACAGACACACACACCAAAGTTGCTTCTCGCCGGAAAATAAAGAAAGGCGGCAACAAAAACAAAAGACATAGACGGCATAGTAATTACCGAGAAAGAAAATGAAACAAACGGGGAAGGGAAAAGTGAGAAAAAACAGAGAGATGGAGAGATTATGAGAATGAATAGAGAGATTCAAGGGTGAGAGGAGAGAAATCAAAGGGAGATAAAGAAGAGAGGGGATGAGAACTATGTTTGAGTTCTTATCAATTTTAATTATTCTTATTTCTTTTCTTTGCTGAATAACACAGGAGGCAACAACACGTGGCAGCCAATTTTCTGAGAATCTAACAAGTGGCTTGTGAGATAATTACGAGGGTTTTAAGTTCCGATTTTGCTCTGACGTTCAAAATTATCGGAACGAGGTGCACATAAAATAATCCCCAAAATTTACAAAAATACTCTTAAAATGTCATAAATATCCCGAAGTTTATAAAAACATAAATTTTGAAATTTTAAAATAATTTCTGAATTTATATGTAATAACCCCAAAATTTTGAACTTTTTGTAACCCTTATGAATAGTGTTTTTGCTGAATAAGAAAACTTTTCATGCCACACTATGTAGGGGTTCTTTTATTTTTATTCTGAGATCGTATTAGTACTCTTTATGATAAATAAGTGTATGTAAAGATCGTCAGAATCCAAATCCGAACACTTTGATTTTTCTCGAAAATCCACCAGATATCGAAAGAATTGAGTATAAGGTAACAGGATAAAAAGGATTTAAATTCAAGGATTGTAAGAGAGGATCATAAAAGGAATATAATGTATTGAGAAAGGTTAAGGGAACCCAAGTAATAAGATCCCGGGTATGATCCCTCAAACGATAAACGAAAACGAAAGTTAAGCGAACCGTATAACAGATCAGCGGTCATTAGCCAAGTAATTAGAAGCTAATCAAAGAGATTAGTGGGGATGATGTCATCAAACCAATGAGAAGAGGACAAAGGTGGGAGGGTGACATCACATGTTGACATAAGCATGACCAAGCAAAGTGTGTTGTTGGTTGAATTAGAACCACACAAAAGTTACCATGGTAAAAATGTAAGAAAACAAAACAAAACAAATCAAAAATCAACCAACCAAGCCAAAACATTTCATTTTCACCAAAAACACAAAATTTTTCATTTCTTCATCAAAGAGCTCTCGGCTTTTTCTTCTTTTCCAAAGAAAGAAAAATCAAAATCCTAGTTCCAAGCTTTGTTAAATTGCAAGGTAATTATCTAAGACTCCTTATGCACAGTTATGGATATCCTATAAGTTTGAGCTCCTAAATTATTCACAATCTCTTCCTAAAAATCATGGAAGAAGATGGTGAATAGTGTTTTTCAAGAACTAAAATTTTTGTTCTTGAAGTTTTGTTTAGATTAAGCTTGGATAAGGACTTTAAGGGTGATTCCAAGCTAGTTACTTGATTTTCATGAGAGGCTTGCTTATTGTGAATGTAGAGATTAGTTGGTTTTGTGAAGTTTTTGGAGTGGTAATTCTTGGATTGTTGATTAATGAACTTAAGTGTAGTTTAAATTCATGTTTAAGAATAGTATAATTGATAATGTGGAGTTGTTGGGGCTGTTATGATGAAGTATGGATGGAGTTTTGATTGGGTTGTGATTGTGGGTTGATTGTGGGTTGGTTTGGAGTAGAATAAAATTAGTAATCGCGTAAACATAGCCGTCGTAATATCCGATTTACTTTAGACTGTTTTTGCTCTTAACATTAGGACCCGAGAACTCCCTTTTAGAATTTGACCACTGCCATGATTAGATAGTTCATGTTACGAGCTTCGTTTTGATATGTGGTTCGTTTGATTCCGATGTACGGTTTAGGAGAAACGACCGTTTTAAGTAACGACGTTTCGCGAACGAACCATTACCCCTCGCCTTACTTTGAAACATAGGTTAAAGACCTTAAAGGACTAATTGGAGTATGAAACATTTATGTAAAGTGTAATAGGCAGTTGGTAAGATATTCGCAAAAGAATCGCCTTAAAACTCGTAATGGTTAATTTATTAAAAATGGTGGAGCCGAGGGTACTCGAGCGACTTAAGAGAATCAGTAAGCGCAAAGCGAGCGTTAGAGTCTAAATTGGTTAAAGTATAGATTTATAAGTGACTTTGATTTAATTCCAACTTATATGTTGTTTATAGGTTACCAGACTCGTCCCAAGCCATTTGTAACCCCCAGTCGCTCAGGCAAGTTTTCTACCCGTATAACTGTTGTTGTGATATATATGTGTATATGCATTATCTTGTGATAGATGCATAATTGTTATTAGCAAATTCTTGCGATATATTGGAGCATGTGATATGGTATATATGCAATTCTGTTTTGTAATCTTGATATATATCTGTTGGTTCAAATGCTTATTAGTTGCATAATATATATGCTAGAGATAAGCAGTAGTTGTGTATACCCTGAGGATAGGGGACCCAAAGGTGAACCATTTTCTAAAACCGGGAGTAGATGTTCCCGAGTATATGATATATATATATATATATATATATATATATATATATATATATATATTGATATAGTTTTCAAAACTATTAATGTGTCGATAATCAAACTTACTTTTGATTATTCAAATAAAGATATTACGTTCGTATAAGTATATCTTTGGTTATTTACTATTCATTTCAAGTATAAGTTTTACAACTTCTACTTCAATTATTTTTATAAAGATTATTCTTTTTGGGAATATTATTTAAATAATAATATTCAGATATTTTTTAATATATTGGGACTGATTTACTTTATTAAATCAGCATTACTCCAAACACTCTTTAAAGTGTTTTCGAGTCTTTAAAATGATTTTTAAAAGTTAGAGCGGATCCCAAAACTCATTTTTTATATATTTAAGATCTTCCTTTTAAAGGGGATTTAAATACTCCCTCAAAACCGGAGGAATCCGGCTCTGTGGTGTATTTTATATTTGCAACAAGGTTGCTATTTTGGTAAATGAATTGATTACTTACCCAACGTTCGGGAAGTAAGTCCATCTATCGAGTCGGCATAAGCAAAATGGGCTTAGTGGGCGTCCATGAAAGTGTAAGTGGATCAGTGGGAGTCCATCAAATGTGTAAGTGGCTGAGTGGCAGTCCAGCATAAGGTTCTATTGCGACCAGGGTGATGACCAGTGGGGAATTCGTCCATCTACTAGTAGAAAAGGTTACTTATTGGTATCTTTGCCTGATCAGCAAGATATCGGGTTTATGCCACAATTCTTTTCCTTTCCAAAAATTCATTGGATGTTACAAACTCTGTTCATACTTTACATGACAGAGATTTTCAGGAAATGTATAAAGAAGATATATATGTGGATATATATATCGGAACTTAATGAAGTATATCATAACTTCATTTCCTTCAACAATACTTCAAAGATTTAATTTATTCAAATCTTGTCTTGTAGTCTCATCTATGTGATGAACTGTTGAAAGCTCATTGTACTTTGAACAGTGGTAGTTCAAGTAGCTTTATAAATGATATAAGTATAGTGAAGTATTTGGTAACTTCATCCCTTATTTTTACTTATATCCAGTAAGTAATTATCTTACACTTGATAAAGGATTTTAGTAAGTTATCCATTTAGATACTTGCATTATTGTTTACACTATATATTATCTTGCGAGCTGTAATGCTCACTCTTGCTTTATTTCTTCATCACACAACAACAGTTAGGAAAGATGGCCAGACTCAAGAAGACCCAGCGCAAGAGCGTGGGAAGCGCCCCGCGCCTTCCCGTTGAGATCATAGCTGCTATAGCTGCAGAGGTAGATCTATCTGTAGATCAGACCTTCTACTTTTGGGAATCAATTATGTATAATTATAACTTGTGGCAGATAATGGCAATTAATTGTAAACTTATCAAGTAATCATTTTGGGTTGTAATAACTTTTAAATTGTGGATTCAAAGACTTGTATTATTTCAATTTCATCTCTGAGACTATAAAGGGTTGTGGTGTGTGTTAGTGTGGGGTCACAATATGAGGTTATATATTATTAATTCAGTTAAGTGATATTGTGGAAAGAAAGACCGTGACGACCCGGATCCCTGACCCCGGATCTGGGGGTGTTACAGAAATGGTATCAGAGCTAAGCGTTATAAACCTCAGAGATGATGCGACGATATAATAATAAACTCACAAAGATAATAAGAACTCTTGCCAAGTTCATGGTCGGACTACTTAAAGTAGCGCTGACAGTTAAAACCCTTACGGGAACCCTTATAAGTATCATGATTGTAACTTGGCTCGTTTAATGTGTAGGCGTATGAGATAGAGGACCCTGAGATGTTCGAGCGTGAGCATGATGAGGCACTGCTAGATGTCGAGGATCAGGAGGAGCCTGAGATGGAGGAGGATGAGGAGGACCCCTCAGAGGGGTCAGAGATAGAGGTCATTGCTATTTCAGATGAGGAGGACCCGGATGAAGTCCCAGTAGCTGAGGAGCGTGTCGGAGCTATGATAGTGTACACTGGTACCCCTTTACCCACACTCCCGATGGTCAGAGCTCCTACCCCTCCACCACTATCTTGGATCCCCTATGATGACAGCTCAGAGACCCATACTTCCGAGCCTAGGCAGACCGAGGAGGCACCCCCAGCGGCTCCGGATTCACCACCTCTCGACCTTGCCCATAGGCAGTCTTTGTTAGCCCACGGCTATGTTCAGGATGTACTGAGGACCCGAGTGGCTGTTGCTGAGGCCCGGCTGGATGAGGTCAGGAGGGAGTTGGATGCGGAGAGGGCGGGTAGGCGTACCCGAGCTTATGAGACTAGGACTGCTATACCCCGATCCTTGAGGAGGGAGCTGACGGGGATAGAGCTCACGTCCCGAGCGAGACTCAGATCGCTCCAGGGGGACAGGCATGGTAGGATCTCCAGGCGGCAGGCCGACTATATCTTCCGTCGTGCAATGGAAAGGGTATGGGAGCTGACCCGCTCTGGTGTATGATTCAGGACTGACGATGGGATAGTCTAGTTGTCTAGTTAGTCGAGGCCTTAGTAAGAGCCAATTTTCCGGGATAGTTGACTTGTATATAGCATCCCTTTTTCTGACTAGACAGATAGACTATTGTGTATCACTTTTGGGAAAGATGGTTGTAGCACTGTTGTACTTTTGACCAGATCAAACTATGTATTTCTCGCATTATGTATATATTTGTTTCCTTTCAGTTCAGTTCCTTAGTGACGAGATCACTGTTTTTATCATTATTATTACTGCACTTCTTATTAGAACTGTCATAATATAATAGAATTGCGAGATACATTCTCCCCATTATAGAATTGTGCAAGGCATAATGTTGTGTATAATTGTGACCTAACGTTGAATTTCCCAAATAATTATCAGTATCATGCCGCCAAGAAAGATTGGAACTAGGGCGAACCCTGGATCTGAGGACCAGGGAAGCCATAACCAGGACGGTAGGAACCAAGAACACAGTGAAGAGGAAGATGAGGATTATGTGAAACAGGATGACTCCCTGTATGAAGAGGAAGAGGAAACATATGATGTTGAGGGATTTGAGATAGAGGCTGAAGAAGGAGAAACTGAGGTTGAGCAACCAGTACCAAACCCAGGCATGGATCCCATGGGCCAGTTCATGCAACTACTAAGGCAGAACTTGGAACGTCAACCCAACCCACCCCCTCAAGGAAATAACAATGCTGTGGCAAACTCTTTCAGGGCTTTTAAGTCCCTTAAGCCCCCTGAGTTCCACGGATCAGCCGACCCAGTTGAGGCAAGGGCATGGTTAAAGGAAATGGAGAAATCCTTTTAGATTCTGAGTACCGATGAGGCACAGAAGACTGTATTTGCTACCTACCTTCTTAAAGGAGAGGCCAACTACTGGTGGGAGGCCAAGAAAAACATGGAGACAGATGCTATCATAACCTGGGAGAGGTTCAGTTAGTTGTTTTTAGGAAAGTATTTCCCGAGGTTTATGAAGAACCAGATGGAGCTCAAGTTCTTGAAGCTAAAGCAGAATAACTTATCCGTAGCAGAGTACGAAGCAAAATTTACTGAGTTATCAAGGTTCGTGCCGGATTTTGTGAGCACCGAGGAAAAGAAAGCTAGGAGGTTTCAGCAGGGACTGAAACCGTGGATTCAGAATAGGGTGGCAATCCTTGAGCTTACTGATTATGCCACTCTGGTGCAAAAGGCAACAATTGTAGAAGCCGGAAGTGAACAGATGCAGAAGGAAAGAGAGAAGAAGGGAATAAAGAGGAAAAGTATGAGCATGGGTGGAGGTTCCGCAGGAAGGAGCTTCCCAACTAGAGTTAATCGAGGAGCAGTGTCCCTACCGGGACGGAACACTGGGTTTAAGCGGCCAATGAGCGTGAATGTGAGCCAGAGCGGCCAGAAGTCAAGAATGCCCTATTCCAACCACTCTCGACCCCCATTGCCAGCCTGTAACACTTGTGGAAGGATGCATACTTGGGAGTGTAAAGGAAAGCCAGTAACCTGCTTTAAGTGCGGTCGAGAGGGTCACTATTCAACTAAGTGCCCTTCATCAACCCCTGCCGTCATTCTAACCACCACTTGTCATCAGTGTGGACGCCCGGGTCATTGGAAGAGGGAATGCCCAATGAACAAACCAGCAGCTTCAGGAGCCAGCAGGGTTGCCTCCAATAAGCCACCTACTGCGAGGACTTTTAACATGACAGTCCAGGATGCTATGAAAGACTCAGATGTGATAGCAGGTACCCTTTCTCTAAATTCAGTCAGTGCAAACGTTTTTTTTGATTCGGGAGCAAATAAATCTTTTATATCAAAGGACCTTGCGCGTAAGTTAAGACTTAAGGCTGAACCCTTGATAGAACCCTTACAAGTAGAAATAGCCAATCATGAAATTATTCCTGTTAACCAGATTCACCCCTCCTGTGAGTTAGGCATAGGGGAGCAATCTTTTAGTGTTGATCTGATTCCTTTTAAATTAGGGGAGTTTGATGCAATTTTAGGAATGGACTGGCTATCTAGCAATGATGCTCAGATAGATTGTAAGGGGAAGAAAGTTAAGTTCAATATCCCAGGAAAGAAAGAAGTTATATTTAGAGGAAAGAGGCAGACGCAGAAATTTTTGACTATGGCCCAGGCCAGAATGATGCTACGAAAAGGAAATGAGGCTTACCTAGCCTATGTGGTGGACACGCAGAAGGAGGTGCCCAACTTACAAGATATTCCGGTAGTCAACGAATTTGAAGACGTACTCCCACAATATCTTCCGGGATTACCACCCGATAGAGTGATTGAATTTGCTATTGAGTTGGCCCCAGGGACGGCGCCAGTTTCAAAAGCACCTTACCGGTTAGCCCCATTAGAAATGAAGGAATTAGCTACCCAATTGCAGGAACTTTTGGATAAGGGTATGATAAGACCCAGTGTGTCTCCGTGGGGAGCACCAGTGTTATTTATTAAGAAGAAGGATGGGAGCATGAGGCTGTGCATCGACTATCGAGAGTTGAACAAGCTAACCATAAAGAACAGGTACCTGTTACCTAGAATAGACGATCTATTCAACCAACTAAAGGATGCTGTTTATTTTTCAAAGATTGACCTGAGAACTGTATATCACCAACTAAAGATTAAACCCGAAGATATTCCCAAGACAGCGTTCCGTACTAGGTATGTTCACTATGAGTTCTTGGTAATGTCCTTTGGATTAACCAACGCCCCAGCGGCTTTCATGGATTTAATGAACAGAGTATTTAAGAAGTACTTGGACAAGTGTGTGATAGTTTTTATCGATGATATTTTAATCTACTCAAGGACTGAGGCAAAACATGCAGAGCATTTGAGGATAACTCTAGGAATACTCAGAGAGGAACAGTTATATGCCAAATTCTTGAAGTGTGAATTCTGGCGGAATGAAGTACAGTTTTTAGGACATGTGATCAATAAAGAAGGAGTATTGGTCGACCCCTCCAAGATAGAGGCGGTCTCAAATTGGGAAAGGCCAACCACACCCACAGAGGTAAGGAGTTTCATAGGATTGCCCGGCTACTATCGTAGATTTGTATAGGACTTTGCGAAGATCGTAGCCCCTTTGACACGACTTACTCGTAAGATAGAGAAGTTTGAATGGACGGAGAAATGCGAGAACAGTTTTCAGGAATTAAAGAAAAGGTTGGTAACGGCCCCGGTGTTGGCATTGCCAGACGGAAAAGGAGATTTTGTGATATATAGTGACGCGTCGCACAAAGGATTAGGGTGTGTGCTTATGCAGCACGGTAAAGTGATTGCGTATGCGTCGAGTCAACTGAAGGAATACGAGATTAGATATCCTACTCATGACCTTGAGCTCGCGGCAATAGTTTTTGCCCTATAAATTTAGAGGCACTACTTTTATGGAGAGAAGTGCGAGATTTTCACAGACCATTAGAGCCTCAAGTACATATTTACGCAGAAAGAGCTCAACATGCGCCAGAAGAGATGGTTAGAGCTAATCAAGGACTATGATTGTGAGATTCTCTATCACCCGGGGAAAGCCAATGTGGTGGCTGATGCCCTTAATAGAAAAGAAAGACTCAGAATGATAACGACTTCGGAAGAATTGATAAAGGATTTTGAGAGAATGGAAATAGAAGTAAAGGTAACCGAAACCGGAACTGAAAAGCTTTTTGAGATCTCAATGCAGCCAGAGTTATTGGAAAAGATCAGATTATGCCAAGAAAAAATAATGAATGAAGGCAGAGAGTCAATGACTGGAGAAGAGATCCATACTGAGAAAGATGATAAAGGGATAATGAGGTACTCCTACCGGATTTGGGTTCTGAACGTTCAAGAGCTTAAAGATGAGATTTTGGATGAAAGCCATAGTTCAAGGTATTCCATTCACTCGGGAAGCACCAAGATGTATAGGGATTTAAAGGAATATTACTGGTGGCCCAACATGAAGAGGGACGTAGCAGAATGGGTAAGCAAATGTTTGACTTGCCAAAGAGTAAAGGCAGAGCACCAGAGACCCGGTGGACTTTTATGACCCCTGGAGATTCCCGAATGGAAATGGGAATAGATAGCCATGGATTTTGTTGTCAGTTTACCAAGGACGAAAGCCAACCATGATGCCAAATGGGTGATTATAGACCGACTGACAAAGTCAGCTCATTTCATTCCTATCAATGAGAGATACACAGTCAATAGACTGGTGGACATTTACCTTAAGGAAATAGTGACGCGACATGGAGTCCCAGCGTCCATTGTCTCAGACCGAGACCCCAGGTTCAACTCCAGATTTTGGAGGAGCTTTCAAGAATGCGCGGGGACCAAGTTAAATATGAGTACCGCGTACCATCCCCAGATGGATGGGCAGAGTGAAAGGACCATCCAGACACTAGAGGATATGTTGAGAGTCTGTGCAATAGACTTTAAAGGAAGTTGGGATGATCACTTGCCGTTGATCGAGTTTTCTTATAACAATAGCTTTCATGCTAGCATCGGAATGCCGCCTTATGAGGCCCTGTACGGAAGAAGGTGTCGATCTCCCTTATACTGGGATGAAGTAGGAGAGCGGAAGATGCTCGAACCCGAAGTGGTCCAAAGGACCAAAGACATAGTGGATCTCATCAGAGGACGGCTGGTAGCAGCCCAAGACAGACAGAAGAAATATGCAGACCTAGCCCGAAAGGACAAGGAGTATGGAGTAGGGGACTTAATACTACTAAAAGTATCCCCTTGGAAGGGGTTAATGAGATTCGGAAAGAAAGGAAAACTAAGCCCAAGATACATTGGACCTTTTGAGATACTAAGACGGATTGGGAAGTTGGCTTACGAGCTAGCCTTACCCCCGAACCTATAACAAGTTCATAATGTGTTCCATGTGTCAATGCTAAGGAAGTATCATCGGGATGCCAGACACGTAGTGGAGTACGAGCATGTGGATATGCAATCAGATCTGACTTACGTGGAGAAACCAGTAAAGATTATGGATAAGAAGGAGCAGGTGCTTCGGAACAAAGTGATCAAGCTAGTCAGAGTGCTATGGCAGAATCATAATGTGGAAGAATCAACTTGGGAACTAGAGAGCGCAATGCTAGAAAAGTACCCCCATTTATTTTCTATTTGATTCCGGGACGGAATCCTTTTAAGGAGGGGAGACTGTAATAACCCCAAAATTTTGAACTTTTTGTAACCCTTATGAATAGTGTTTTTGCTGAATAAGAAAACTTTTCATGCCACACTATGTAGGGGTTCTTTTATTTTTATTCTGAGATCGTATTAGTACTCTTTATGATAAATAAGTGTATGTAAAGATCGTCATAATCCAAATCCGAACACTTTGATTTTTCTCGAAAATCCACCAGATATCGAAAGAATTGAGTATAAGGTAACAAGATAAAAATGATTTAAATTCAAGGATTGTAAGAGAGTATCATAAAAGGAATATAATGTATTGAGAAAGGTTAAGGGAACCCAAGTAATAAGATCCCGGGTATGATCCCTCAAACGATAAACGAAAACGAAAGTTAAGCGAACCGTATAACAGATCAGCGGTCATTAGCCAAGTAATTAGAAGCTAATCAAAGAGATTAGTGGGGATGATGTCATCAAACCAATGAGAAGAGGACAAAGGTGGGAGGGTGACATCACATGGTGATATAAGCATGACCAAGCAAAGTGTGTTGTTGGTTGAATTAGAACCACACAAAAGTTACCATGGTAAAAAGGTAAGAAAACAAAACAAAACAAATCAAAAATCAACCAACCAAGCCAAAACATTTCATTTTCACCAAAAATACAAAATTTTTCATTTCTTCATCAAAGAGCTCTCGGCTTTTTCTTCTTTTCCAAAGAAAGAAAAATCAAAATCCTAGTTCCAAGCTTTGTTAAATTGCAAGGTAATTATCTAAGACTCTTTATGCATAGTTATGGATATCCTATAAGTTTGAGCTCCTAAATCATTCACAATCTCTTCCTAAAAATTATGGAAGAAGATGGTGAATAGTGTTTTTCAAGAACTAAAATTTTTGTTCTTGAAGTTTTGTTTAGATTAAGCTTGGATAAGGACTTTAAGGGTGATTCCAAGATAGTTACTTGATTCTCCACTCTCCAAGGAAGGTATAACCCCTCCAAACCCTAACTTTATTTGAGTAATTAGGTTTAGTTTTGTTGTTATAATTCATGAGAGGCATGCTTGTTGTGAATGTAGAGATTAGTTGGTTTTGTGA
The DNA here is from genome assembly GCF_009905375.1 of Apium graveolens. Lineage (NCBI taxonomy): Eukaryota > Viridiplantae > Streptophyta > Magnoliopsida > Apiales > Apiaceae > Apium > Apium graveolens. The sequence goes on along the minus strand of NC_133652.1, from coordinate 258,781,643 downwards.
AGTTTTTGGAGTGGTAATTCTTGGATTGTTGATTAATGAACTTAAGTGTAGTTTAAATTCATCTTTAAGAATAGTATAAATTGATAATGTGGAGTTGTTGGGGCTGTTATGATGAAGTATGGATGGAGTTTTGATTGGGTTGTGATTGTGGGTTGATTATGGGTTGGTTTGGAGTAGAATAAAATTGGTAATCGCGTAAAAATAGACGTCGTAATGTCCGATTTACTTTAGACTGTTTTTGCTCTTAACATTAGGACCCGAGAACTCCCTGTTAGAATTTGAAAATTGCCATGATTAGATAGTTCATGTTACGAGCTTCGTTTTGATATGTGGTTCGTTTGATTCCGATGTACGGTTTAGGAGAAACGACCGTTTTAAGTAACGACATTTCGCGAACGAACCATTACCCCTCGCCTTACTTTGAAACATAGGTTAAAGACCTTAAAGGACTAATTGGAGTATGAAACATTTATGTAAAGTGTAATAGGCAGTTGGTAAGATATTCGCAAAAGAATCGCCTTAAAACTCGTAATGGTTAATTTATTAAAAATGGTGGAGCCGAGGGTACTCGAGCGACTTAAGAGAATCAGTAAGCGCAAAGCGAGCGTTAGAGTCTAAATTGGTTAAAGTATAGATTTATGAGTGACTTTGGTTTAATTCCAACTTATATGTTGTTTATAGGTTACCAGACTCGTCCCAAGCCATTTGTAACCCCCAGTCGCTCAGGCAAGTTTTCTACCCGTATAACTGTTGTTGTGATGTATATGTGTATATGCATTATCTTGTGATAGATGCATAATTGTTATTAGCAAATTCTTGCGATATATTGGAGCATGTGATATGGTATATATGCATGTCTGTTTTGTAATCTTGATATATATCTGTTGGTTCAAATGCTTATTAGTTGCATAATACCTATGCTAGAGATAAGCAGTAGTTGTGTATGCCCTGAGGATAGGGGACCCAAAGGTGAACCCTTTTCTAAAACCGGGAGTAGATGTTCCCGAGTATATGATATATATATATATATATATATATATATATATATATTTATATATATATATTAATATAGTTTTCAAAACTATTAATCGAATAAGGTTTATTCGATAACTTTATATTATTTAATGAATATTACTTGAATATTCATTCGAGGACTTATGACTCAGTTTATATTATTTAATGAATATTACTTGAATATTCATTCGAGGACTTATGACTCAGTTTATATTATTTAATGAATATTATTTGAATATTCATTTGAGGACCTATGACTCCGATTATTTACTGAATAATATTCTTTATTTTATTAAAGAATAATGTGTCGATAATCAAACTTACTTTTGATTATTCAAATAAAGATCTTACGTTCGTATAAGTATATCTTTGGTTATTTACTATTCATTTCAAGTATAAGTTTTACAACTTCTACTTCAATTATTTTTATAAAGATTATTCTTTTGGGGAATATTATTTAAATAATAATATTCAGATATTTTCTAATATATTGGGACTGATTTACTTTATTAAATCAGCATTACTCCAAACACTCTTTAAAGTGTTTTCGAGTCTTTAAAATGATTTTTAAAAGTTAGAGCGGATCCCAAAACTCATTTTTTATATATTTAAAATCTTCCTTTTAAAGGGAATTTAAATACTCGCTCAAAACCGGAGGAATCCGGCTCTGTGGTGTATTTTATATTTGCAACAAAGTTGCTGTTTTGGTAAATGAATTGATTACTTACCCAACGTTCGGGAAGTAAGTCCATCTATCGAGTTGGCATAAGCAAAATGGGCTCAGTGGGCGTCCATGAAAGTGTAAGTGGCTCAGTGGGAGTCCATCAAATATGTAAGTGGCTGAGTGGCAGTCCAGCATAAGGTCCTATTGCGACCAGGGTGATGACCAGTGGGGAATTCGTCCATCTACTAGTAGAAAAGGTTACTTATTGGTATCTTTGCCTGATCAGCAAGATATCGGATTTATGCCACAATTCTTTTCCTTCCCAAAAATTCATTGGATGTTACAAACTCTGTTCATACTTTACATGACAGAGATTTTCAGGAAATGTATAAAGAAGATATATATGTGGATATATATATCGGAACTTAATGAAGTATATCATAACTTCATTTCCTTCAATAATATTTCAAAGATTTAATTTATTCAAATCTTGTCTTGTAGTCTCATCTATGTGATGAACTGTTAAAAGCTCATTGTACTTTGAACGGTGGTAGTTCAAGTAGCTTTATAAATGATATAAGTATAATGAAGTATTTGGTAACTTCATCCCTTGTTTTTGCTTATATCCAGTAAGTAATTATCTTACACTTGATAAAGGATTTTAGTAAGTTATCCATTTAGATACTTGCATTATTGTTTACACTATATATTATCTTGCGAGCTGTAATGCTCACTCTTGCTTTATTTCTTCATCACACAACAACAGTTAGGAAAGATGGCCAGACTCAAGCAGACCCAGCGCAAGAGCGTGGGAAGCGCCCCGCGCCTTCCCGTTGAGATCATAGCTGCTATAGCTGCAGAGGTAGATCTATCTGTAGATCAGACCTTCTACTTTTGGGAATCAATTATGTATAATTATAACTTGTGGCAGATAATGGCAATTAATTGTAAACTTATCAAGTAATCATTTTGGGTTGTAATAACTTTTAAATTGTGGATTCAAAGACTTGTACTTATTTCAATTTCATCTCTGAGACTATAAAGGGTTGTGGTGTGTGTTAGTGTGGGGTCACAGCATGAGGTTATTTATTATTAATTCAGTTAAGTGATATTGGGGAAAGAAAGACCGTGACGACCCGGATCCCTGACTCCGGATCTGGGGGTGTTACAGAAATGGTATCAGAGCTAAGCGTTATAAACCTCAGAGATGATGCGACGATATAATAATAAACTCATATAGATAATAAGAACTCTTGCCAAGTTCATGGTCGGACTACTTAAAGTAGCGCTAACAGTTAAAACCCTTACGGGAACCCTTATAAGTATCATGATAGTAACTTAGCTCGTTTAATGTGTAGGCGTATGAGATAGAGGACCCTGAGATGTTCGAGCGTGAGCATGATGAGGCACTGCTAGATGTCGAGGATCAGGAGGAGCCTAAGATGGAGGAGGATGAGGAGGACCCCTCAGAGGGGTCAGAGACAGAGGTCATTGCTATTTCAGATGAGGAGGACCCGGATGAGGTCCCAGTAGCTGAGGAGCGTGTCGGAGCTATGGTAGTGTACACTGGTACCCCTTTACCCACACTCCCGGTGGTCAGAGCTTCTACCCCTCCACCACTATCTTGGATCCCCTATGATGACAGCTCAGAGACCCATACTTCCGAGCCTAGGCAGATCGAGGAGGCACCCCCAGCGGCTCCGGATTCACCACCTCTCGACCCTGCCCATAGGCAGTCTTTGTTAGCCCACAGCTATGTTCAGGATGTACTGAGGACCCAAGTGGCTGTTGCGGAGGCCCGGCTGGATGAGGTCAGGAGGCAGTTGGATGCGGAGAGGGCGGGTAGGCGTACCCGAGCTTATGAGACTAGGGCTGCTATACCCCGATCCTTGAGGAGGGAACTGACGGGGATAAAGCTCACGTCCCGAGCGAGACTCAGATCGCTCCAGGGGGATAGGCATGGTAGGATCTCCAGGCGGCAGGCCGACTATATCTTCCGTCGTGCGATGGAAATGGTATGGGAGCTGACCCGCTCCGGTGTATGATTCAGGACTGACGATGGGATAGTCTAGTTGTCTAGTTAGTCGAGGCCTTAGTAAGAGCCAATTTTCCGGGATAGTTGACTTGTATATAGCATCCCTTTTTCTGACTAGACAGATAGACTATTGTGTATCACTTTTGGGACAGATGGCTGTAGCACTGTTGTACTTTTGACCAGATCAAACTATGTATTTCTCGCATTATGTATATATTTGTTTCCTTTCAGTTCAGTTCCTTAGTGACGAGATCACTGTTTTTATCATTATTATTACTGCACTTCTTATTAGAACTGTCATAATATAATAGAATTGCGAGATACATTCTCCCCATTATAGAATTGTGCAAGGCACAATGTTGTGTATGATTGTGACCTAACGTTGAATTTCCCAAATAATTATCAGTATCATGCCGCCAAGAAAGATTGGAACTAGGGCGAACCCTGGATCTGAGGACCAGGGAAGCCATAACCAGGACGGTAGGAACCAAGAACATAGTGAAGAGGAAGATGAGGATTATGTGGAACAGGATGACTCCCTGTATGAAGAAGAAGAGGAAACATATGATGTTGAAGGATTTGAGATAGAGGCTGAAGAAGGAGAAACTGAGGTTGAGCAACCAGTACCAAACCCAGGCATGGATCCCATGGGCCAGTTCATGCAACTACTAAGGCAGAACTTGGAACGTCAACCCAACCCACCCCCTCAAGGAAATAACAATGCTGTGGCAAACTCTTTCAGGGCTTTTAAGTCCCTTAAGCCCCCTGAGTTCCACGGATCAGCCGACCCAGTTGAGGCAAGGGCATGGTTAAAGGAAATGGAGAAATCCTTTGAGATTCTGAGTACCGATGAGGCACAGAAGACTGTATTTGCTACCTACCTTCTTAAAGGAGAGGCCAACTACTGGTGGGAGGCCAAGAAAAACATGGAGACAGATGCTATCATAACCTGGGAGAGGTTCAGTTAGTTGTTTTTGGGAAAGTATTTCCCGAGGTTTATGGAGAACCAGATGGAGCTCAAGTTCTTGGAGCTAAAGCAGAATAACTTATCCGTAGCAGAGTACGAAGCAAAATTTACTGAGTTATCAAGGTTCGTGCCGGATTTTATGAGCACCGAGGAAAAGAAAGCTAGGAGGTTTCAGCAGGGACTGAAACCGTGGATTCAGAATAGGGTGGCAATCCTTGAGCTTACTGATTATGCCACTCTTGTGCAAAAGGCAACAATTGTAGAAGCCGGAAGTGAACAGATGCAGAAGGAAAGAGAGAAGAAGGGAATAAAGAGGAAAAGTATGAGCATGGGTGGAGGTTCCGCAGGAAGGAGCTTCCCAACTAGAGTTAATCGAGGAGCAGTGTCCCTACTATATATTATCTTGCGAGCTGTAATGGTCACTCTTACTTTATTTCTTCATCACACAACAATAGTTAGGAAAGATGGCCAGACTCAAGCAGACCCAGCGCAAGAGCGTGGAAAGCACCCCGCGCCTTCCCGTTGAGATCATAGCTGCTATAGCTGCAGAGGTAGATCTGTCTGCAGATCAGACCTTCTACTTTTGGGAATCAATTATGTATAATTATAACTTGTGGCAGATAATGGCAATTAATTGTAAACTTATCAAGTAATCATTTTGGGTTGTAATAACTTTTAAATTGTGGATTCAAAGACTTGTACTTATTTCAATTTCATCTCTGAGACTATAACGGCTTGTGGTGTGTGTTAGTGTGGGGTCACAGCATGAGGTTATTTATTATTAATTCAGTTAAGTGATATTGTGGGAAGAAAGACCGTGACGACCCGGATCCCTGACCCCGGATCTGGGGGTGTTACATTATACCCGCTTTTATCAATTAAACGAATCAATGTGCGGGTGAAATTAATCCCAAAAATTTCCAAAATAATTTTAAAATTCTCGAAATATTCCAAACTTAAATAAATATGAGTTTCATAATTTTTGAAGAATTCTAGAATTAAATATGGATTTTACAAATAAAAATAATTATAAAATCATTTAAAGATAAATAATTAATAAAATATTGATTTCTCAATTTTATAAAATCCTAAAAATAATTATTATAATTATAAAATCATAAAAACAATTTTAGAGACACTTCAAATATTTATACAAATAAATTTGCAGTAAATCCACTTTAAAAGTGAAACAATTCAATACAATTCCTTAATTAATCACGCAGATAACCCGATACATCATAAATCACACATAGAAAATAATCAAACAACACATAACGGTCACAACCAATACACATATTTTATTTAATTAATAATTTCCATAATAATCACCTATTTAAATAATGCAAAAATACACGAGTCGTTATATGCAGCCTTATCTATTTCTCTGGAAAATAAGCTTACTCAGTTACTTGTTCTACTTGCTACTCTTGGTTTATATATATCACTAAGTTACATGATAATAAGACAAGACAATGAAACAAAAATGAATCTAGTCTAATATCATGCTGCTACATTACTCTATCCAGCATCCTTGAATATCTTCACATTTGTATGGAAATAGTAATGCTTCTTTGTTCTCAAAATCCTGCTTAACAGGCTGCCACATTCCTTTTGCAAACACCTAACACATGTGACTGTGTTGTCACTATCAACAACTATTTTGAATATGATCATCCGTCGGGATTATGTTGAACATCCTTCGAGAATATGTTGATCATCCGTCGGGAGCCTTGTAGATCATCCGTCAGGAGTCTATCTATCGCTTGACTTCATTTCACTTATACATAATTACAAGACATCTCATATTGACAATTAGCCAACCTATTCTGTATATCAATCTAGTAGTCAACATGACTTAGAGAATCCTACAGAATCTACTAGACTAAAACATTGTTGTTTGCAGAAATGTGCTACAATACTTATTGTTATATAAGCTACACTCTCGATGGATATTCAATTATCATCCGTCGAACTATAAATATCATCTGTTGGGACTATAATAAAACATCCACCGAGAGCTACAAATTCACTAAGTTAAATCTACTAAGGTTTTTTATTTAACTTATCATCAAGTTCACAACATATCCTAACACTTAGTGATGGTGGATCGCTACTCTTAACAAAAGTTATTGTTCATGCGTTCTCAATACAAGACATCACAGATGGTGATTAATCGTATCAGAAGATCAAGCTGGAAGCAACTGTAAAAGAAATGATCTTATGGTCAGATAATGGGACTGAAATCAAGAAGCAGTTATGATTAATATATGTAACATCAAGAACATTTTGAGACAAATTCAGCACTGGGAGCTCCGCGTCATAATGGAGTGGTACAAAGGAATAACCGAAACTTGATTAAAGAAACAAGGACAATGTCAAGCTAATCAAGAATTTCTAAATACCAAAGGGCTGGAGCAGTAAATACAGTTTCCAACAAGTAAGATCAAGCCTTGATCAGGATGTATACATGAATACCACTAATGAGTTAATGGCCAATAGAAGCAAACACTGGATAACCTGAAAGTGTTTGGAGAGAATATTCTACAGAAGCAAATGATGAAATGTTTTCAGTTGTTTGAAGATCTTAGCATTTACAGCTAAAACTAGTTAGGATATTTTCCATGGCTACTCAGTGGAGTCTACAATCTATAGGGCATTTGTGGATTGATCAACAAGAGATGATTGTAAGTCTAAGTGCACAGTTCAACAACTCCATGCTCTAAGCTGTTACAGGAGAAATTAATGGTATTGATGATTCATATCTAAGTAGTGGAATGGTAGTGTATATCATAACTTATTAGTTCAATGAAGCCAGTCAGCAAGGGTACGGATTTTCAGGAAATCCCAGCAACATCTTAGGGGGAGCAAAAGAAGGATCAACTAGTTAGACTCAACACCACATTGTAAATCAAGAGGACACTACAAGAATATATCTGCTGAGATAAAGGGTTTGATGTCTATATTATTCCCAGAGTCTAGTTCTTAAGTGATCCAGATGGTGGAGTAATGATTATCAGGGCTACTGAGTATGAATGATTATTTCTCTAGTTTTCTATCTGAAGAAGAAACTAAGAAAGTTACAAAAGCTCTGATAGATCTGGATTGATTGAGTGATCGTAAAGCAAGATGAGCTCAATCACTCAGCAAGTAGATTGTAAGGAAGCTGGTATCTAAACCAAATGACAATCTTGTAATTGGTACAAGGATAACCAGAAGTCAAAACTGGATGACAATGGCATTGTTACGAGGGACAATGTTAAACTGGATGCTAGGTTATTATCTGGAATCAGTATCTAACAGAAAGCACCAGTGACGAGACTTGAGGATATTGTGACATATCAGGCACCTGTTGCACATTCTACCTGGAATTGGAGTCTGGTAAATATGAACAAGTGTACTCTTGGTTGGGAGTCAAAGGAAGTAGTCAATGCACAACAGTTCATGGACTTTATAGTTGCAGATCTATTGGACTCTGTCTATCTCTTCTTCACAAGCTCACTTCAGGTTCGTATGAACTAGTGTACTACTCAATAAATCGTCAAGGACATGGTATGGCACTCTAACTGAAGTTACAGTTAAATATAAATTAGTATAGTCTTTATATTAATAACTCCCTTACCACCATGCATGAACATAATGTTATATATTGGTCTACTAGCAAAGACTTATGCAAGATTATTTGCTAAGTAATTACAGAGTAGGTATGAAGATTCATGTTGGAAAAGTTGTAATTATTTTTTGGAATCACTTCAAGCAAACCAAAAGAATATTTCTTTTAGGAGCACAAGTAAACCAAAAGAATGATGGCAATACAAGTAAGTTAAGGATATTTTGAAGATGCAAAAATTTGAAAGATTCTGAACATGCCAAGACTACTTACCAACAGAAACCACTAAAGCTTGATCAGTGTAACTCAGGTATAATAACAAGCTATATAGGTATGACAAACTCACTCTTTTACTCAAATACAAATAGACAAGATGTAATGTTCTCAAGATGCCAAAGTGCAAGGTTCCAAGTGGAGCCTAGAGAATCGAATCTTATAGCTATTAACAAGATTATTAGATATCTTAAGGTCAATAACTCGAATTTCAAATAGGGACTATCAACTCTTGGAGTAAAGTACCCTAAAGATATTGTGCTTAACATGTTTAGCTATATAGATTTAGATTATGTAGGTTGTAAGAAATACAGGATAAGCATCTCTGAAGCTGTCAACATAAGTGATAGGAGAAGCATCTCGAGAAGCTGTCAACTTCGTGGAAGAAGATTGATTTCTTGTTATGATAAGAAACAACCTCAAATCCAACAACTCTGTGGAACACTCTATGACAAGGCACCTTCACACCAGGTATCATTTATTTCGAGAGCATGTCTTTTAGTCAAAGAGTCACTTGCAGAAACACTTATTAAATCACTTGTTAAAGTTAATCTTTCAAGACTGGTTTGTAAGTGTGGGATATTATTCATTGCACATTAGTTGGAAATGCCATCTGTAAGGAATTCTTCATATAAGTTCACAAGTATTAAATCTTCAATATTTAAAGGACTTGTGAATTTATCAGTAATCCAGTACCTCGTACTTAGTGCTACTATCTTGATTATCATGATTATAATGTAATATACATTTGTGGTAGTTAAGTATTATAGCATTAAGTTTGAATAATATTTTAATTGATTTAAATTATGATGGTAGACAATCCATTCCATATCATTCTCATAATTTTAATTATATTTAAAATAATATGCAGCATAGTTATTTGTATCTTATATAAATTATTGTGATATTGTTAGTATTAGTGATATTATTTAGAATTTTTGTCTAAGTAATCAATGCTTATTTTTAAAATCACTAATATTGAAAGTTGAAATATTTTCTAAGTTATGTGTATAAAACTCTCAATATTTTATTTGCTTAGAAAGTATTTCTAAAATTGCTAATTATCCAGAGAGTAATTGCCATGTGTATATGTCACATATTTTATTGGTGATTATTCAAGGATATTTATAAATATTTAAGTGCTAGTATCTAACTCATAGATATTTAGTATTTATTTATTTAATATTTATGTTGGGTAGTTTGGATTATAGAAATTGAAGCAATTAAATGATTTTATTTGCTCCATAATTCAAACTAACTTAAAGTAAATAAGCAGCATGATTGATTATAACTAAATCTGTCAACAACTGATATCTTGTATATTGATTGTAACTTATGTGTTATAGATTATTTATGAGATATTGGGTTTAGTGGATTTAACAATGCTTATATCTCAAGAATTCATTGAAATCGGAATCATGATTGTAGGGTGATTAGTTGTGTATTAATTTTTGAATTATATCAGTTAATATTATTTAGTTAAGAGTTTAACTATGAACTAATTGTGAAGTATTAGTATTTGTGGCATTATTTAGAACTCCTCTAAGTAATCAATGTTTATCCTCAGTCACTTATACTAATATAAAAAGTGTAAAAATCTTTCTTAAGTACAACTATGGTCAATGTGGATAATGTTGTATTGGAAGTAACCATATGTTTTCCACTTAGAATAATTTGCAAATTCCTAAACACTTTGATAATAGATGCAATACTCAATAGATCAAAGTATATGGAACTTAGAATATTTTTCTAAGATTACAAACAAGACAATGCTGGTTAATGTTGCTTTATTTATCGAACCAGTATTGTTTGAGATATTACACTTGTTAGGAGTTAACAATTGTATTGAATATGAAATTGAATGCTAATGTCTATTTGATAGATAATTGGTATTTAATTCATTGATATCTTATTCTAATATATTTGAATTACGATGTTAGACAATTCCATGTCAAATTAGTTTCATGATTTAAATTATATTAAAATAAGATGCAACATAATTATTGGTATCTAAAGTACTTGACAAGTATCAGTCAATGATATATTGTTAATATTTTGTTGTAGATGATTTTGAGATTTTGAGTTTTAATGAATTTATATGAGTTGCTATATCTGAAAGATTCACTATAATTCGAAATCAGCAGCATAGTCCTTCTTATTAAGATTATTTATCAATAAACAATGTTGTTGATAATAATTTTATAAAGATAGATTATGGAGCTTTTGACATGAATGAGAATTGCTTAGTCTTTACCCTAAGTGATCAATGCTTTTACAAAAACTCATTCATATTGAAAGATAAAACCTTTCTTTCTCTTCTTAATACTGCTAGGTCATGAGTCTGTGTCTTTTTTATATTAAAAGACCTGATTATTTATATTTTATGCATAAAAATAGACTTGTGCACTCAAACAGTTTTAAGAGAAAAATCAAACTTCTTTCTATAGTGGTGATTGCTTATTTCATTTAAATCTTTTGAAATCACTATTGTACATCATTTCTCTCAAAATATTAAAAGCATAATTTTCATTCATTATAGATCTTAAATGCATTCTATCTCTATATTTCCATATGTTCTGTGATACAGGTTCAGCCTCCAATGGCATTCTTTCATTTGATAGTCATGAGGTTGAAAACCCACAACTTCTATCCCAGAATGCAAAGAAAAATACAAAAATAGAACCAACCAACACTCTCTTACCACTAAAATGACGTATGAATGAGCGTGAGGGAGATAGTGCCTTAGTGCACCACATAAGGAAGGTTCTGAAGTCAACCCAACAGCCATGTCTCCTACAAAATTGAGATATATTAAAAACGAAGCAACTGCTTGCCCCCATGCATCTTCTCAAAAAGATGTAATGGCTAAAAAGGCACAAAAATAGTTACTAGATTCATTCTCTCAACAGGGTGCATCTATTGAAATTCGCTTGTCAGCCAGGGTATCCGATGTAGTGTCACCACCTCAAACATAAACAATTCTTGATGCACAATGAAAGGTTACATACACAAAGGATGAGTTGACAGAAATAAGAGTTTCGACCATTTTAAGGTCAGATTTGATTTTAAAGGTTCTATAATGGACCAATTTCCTTTACAGGTGTTAGGAGAGGATACTGATCCAATAGCCTTATGTTAGTGGTCAGTGTCTACCTCCCCATGCCTAAATCCCATGGATGGATCTGCGGATAATAGATCTGACATAGGCGCAGATCGACAACTTGTTGACAATGATTCAAAATTACCTGATGAGTCATAAGGAAATGTCTTCACAGACATTAGAAGGAAACTTTGATCTTTATGCTAAATTTTTTGGATCATTATTTACCTTCCCAGAGTTCAAATCTGGAACCCTCAAAGGGAAACTTGCAACTTGTAGATTATGACTCAAATTCATCTGACGAGTCTAACAAGGATGGGGATTTGCGAACTCCCATTGCACCACCTGTGACCTCCTTAAGGATGACTAAGGTGATTTTCCTTGCAGGTACAGCTGGATTTTGGAGCTATGAGAGAAGTGATACACTTGTGAGAATGAGTGTAAACACGAGTGGAGAGAAGAGTGAAAAACTTATGAGGTACATGAAACAGAATCACACACCCATAGTGAGGAAGAAAGAGACATACCATATCCCATTCCCTATCCCTAAACACTGGTTCTTGATACTTCGGGTCTCCAATCTGTTTATGATTGGAACCTAACTATTAGGGACCTAACATTTACAGATTGGATTAGAATAATTCGGGACCTAACAAGTTTGGTATCAACAATTGGTAACAATTGGTGATCTCACATTTGGGAGGTATAAGGAGTTGTTGGGAAGATTGGTGAACATGATGATCAACAGTGAAGTCATTCTTGCAGCATTTAAAGGGACATGGTTGATCAGACTATGACTTGTTATTTCTTTTCCATCCAAGTAAAGTATGAGAACTCCTTTAGACAATAACACACATTCCTTCTCTAAGGGGGGGAATAAAAGCTTATATAATAGTTTGGAGGATTCCTCAACTAAGGGGAGAAATAGTAGGCAGGAGGAAAAAGGTAAAGCACATGTACACCATACTACACCATTATTGTTTGAAACTACAGTTCCTATTGTACGGGAGATGTGGTAAACACGAAGGTGATTTCCTAGTGATCAGAAGAATTGGATTGGTTCATCACTATTCTTCATAAGGGGAAAAGCTATTTTCAAAAGGAGAGTACTATTGGTTTTTATTTGCGGATCCTATTGTACGGGAGAGGGGATAAATGAAGGTGATCTTCTTTAAGCAGTTGATTCTCATAGGAGGAGAAGCAAGAGAGATTTGTGCTTCTCAACAGGAAATATGGTTGTACAAAGAAAGCTGCTGATGATTACTTCAAGACTGAGAAATGTTATCGGCAGAGATTTGAAGAACCAAGGAAATGAAGATGAAACTACTTGAAGATCAGTTCAGTGTTAGAGGAACAAACATCTTTCATTTCAGTTACACAAGAAATATGGAAATGCAGTCAGAAAACCAGTAGCATTATTTACAAGTCCTGGTACTTTACTTTTTCAAGTTGTTAGTTGAGTTATCCTCTCTATTTAATTTGTTTGTTAGGTTTAACAATCAAATAGGGGGAGATTGTTTGTCAGACTGTGTAGGTGTATGAACAGTTACGTGATAACTCAATATGAGAACAATACTAGAATATGACAGGTTAATAATACTACGTCTACACAAGAAATCAAAAGAAATGAAGACAAGGCAAATACAAAGAATTAGAAGATTAGAAGAAGGCTTGAAGTTTGTTTACAGGTCACTGAAAGAAGTTCATTTATATGATCATGCCTTAGTGAAGAATAAAGGTTAAAGATTTTCAAGGTTTCAGAAATGATGAAGATTCAGTGTATAAGTGCTACTAGAAGATTTTAGTGTATTAGCATTGATTGAAGATAGACAGTGTATGAAGTATAGGAATCTGAAGAATTGAAGACAGGGTATATACAGAGGTTAAAAAAGACAACTGCAGTCTTAAAGTTATACTCACTGAAAGGAGTTCATTTATATGTTCAAGCGTCACTGAAGAACAGTGAATGAAGTATTCAAGATTGTAGTAGCAATGAGGACATTGTCTAAAGTACCAGAAAAGATTCCAGTGAAAGTACATTTGTTTATTGACAGTCAGTGTTTGAAGCGATAAAGTTGTTACAAGCTTAACAATGTAATCAAGGTTATAATACGAAGACCTAAATCGGGGTTAGTCGTCTGTGAACCAGACCAGTTGCACTAGGCGCCAACAGCTCGTGAAAGAAATCTGGGTATTACTTTTAGAAGAATTGTTAAGTTGAGGAACATACTTGGATTGAACGTTTATCTGTTAAAGTATGAGAAGAGGTGTGCAGGGTATACAACTGAACGACTTGAGGGAGTTTAATTGTTAAATTAAATAAATTTATTTAATGGATTTTACTATAATTTATTTAATAAACTTAAAATGATTTATTTTATAAACTTTAAATAAGTTTATTTGATAAATCTAAATTAGTTTATTTTATATAAGTTATCTTTAAGTTTATTTTATAAATTAATTTAGTTACAATTTAAACTTAAATAAAAATAGGAGAAAGGAAAAAGAAAAACAAAAAGAAAAAGAAAAGAAAAAGAAAAAAACAAAAAAAAACAAAAAAAAACAAAAAAAAAAAGAAAAGAAAAAAAAGGAAGTAAACAAACAAAGGAAATAGGGAGCATTGTGTGTTAAGTACAAGAACTTGTACTTGTAAAGGAGTCGCCGGTAAAAGCCTCAACTAGCTGCTACAGGTCGCAAGTAACCTATTGGGGTTAAATAATCTAAGGCAACTCCTTGCTAAGGACTCTAGTCGCAAGTAAGTTCAGTAAAAGAAAATGCAAGGCAAGTACTCCTCCCTTGTGGTCGCAAGTAAGTTTTTTGTGGTAATAAAAACTAAGTGTTGATTACCCTCTGGTCGCAAGTAAAAGGAAGAGTACCCTGGTCGGAACTAACTTCTCAGCCACAATATTATTGTACAATCAATTATTTGTGTGGTTCATTTTTAGTCACACATTTAAATTGATATAAAGTCTACACAGCAGCAGATCAAGCAATAAGAATTGTTATGTTTATCTTCTCTCCCAAGAGAGCTGAAGAATTGAAGCAAAGAGAGATAAGGGAGATATACACCCAAATCTATATCAGTTAATCTTCTCACCCGAGTAACGTTATAATGCCCGATTTAAATATTGTATATTCATAGGGGCATTATAATCGTTACCCGGTAACTAAATCCTTAGACAAACAAAAGCTAGAACATATTATAGGATTTAATTTGTTGAACTTTATAGAAGTTACGAACTTTGTTGTTCTTAGATTGTAGCCGGTTAATTTATTTACCGGAGTGTAGCAACACCCCTCGCAGATTTATACATGAATATATATTTCCCCAAATATCTTGTGTTCGTTCCAAACACTATTCACCTCAAGAACACGAAACCACTAACCGAGCACTAAATTTTATATCCACAAAAGATTCGAAATTTTTTTTTAATTTAATGATTATCGTATTCAACCCCCCCCCCCCCTTCTACGATAATTCGGGACCTAATAGTTTCTAATTTAATTTGTGAATTGCTATCGACAAAAATGTTTACCTATTTTGTTACAGGCTTTGTTTCATTCTTCTCGTTCCTGGAGTATCTTATTATCATATGACCTAGGGGTGTACATACTACGGTTTGGGGTGATTTTTAGTATCAATTTTTACCAAATAAACATGTAATTCAGTTCGGTTAATACCATCACCAAATTGTTTAAATGGTTTTTTGATTTTGGTTAATCAATTATCAGTTATGGTTTTTATTTGATTTTTAAATACTTTTTAACTTTCACGATTTTTGTTGGTAATGTATTAGATTAAATAAATAATATCAAGGTAAATAATTATATGACATTAATCATCAAAGATTGATCATTTTAAAATTCATAAAATAAATTTAATATATTTCATAAAATAATTTTTTTAATGAATAATTTATATTATATATCTTAAATTATAAAAATGAAATATAATAAAAAAAATATACGCTCATAATGATGAAAAAGAAGAGTATATATTTAAACATATGATAGAATTGACTATACACGTCTTTAAAAAATATGATTTATGAGTATTTACATATTTTTATTTTTTTTCTTGGCAAACATATTTATCTTAATTAGTTTATGGTATATTATGCAACTTATCATACTGATATTCAGTAAATATTTATTTAAAAAATTATTAAAATTAATTATTTTCTAAATTTATGATGGTAATAATAATATATACATGATATTATATATAAATATAATATAGCAGTGTGGTTAATTTTGATTCAGTTTTGATTAAAAATCGAAACTGAAACTGCACCGCTAATTCGATTTTTTGATTTTTAGCAGTTTGGTTTGTTTCGGCATGGTTTACCGATTTTTTGCGATTATTTTTTCAATTTTGATTTTCTCTGCTCACTCGTATCGTGACTTATGAAGTATCATTCCTTTTTATTCATATTTATTATAGAAAAATTTAATTTGTATTTGTGCTTAAATTTCTGATACTATGTTATGATTTGTATTTTAAATATTTAGTTGTTGTTTTTTATTTTAATATATTAAAAAATTATGTTATATTAAGTAGCCTTTAAAATTAAATTAAATTCTTTACAAAAAATATTAAATGGATGTAATATCTGACATGATATTCAAGATCCTTATAGATCCCTATATGGATCAGTATGTAAAAAATTCGGTCTTGATCTTAATCTAATAAAATAAATATATATGAATATGAATATAAGTCGATTCTGATCGGAACTCGATCCATTATAAGCCTCTTCGAAACGATCCAACCAAGTTTCTGTTGGATTTTAATCGCAGCGGAGGCATGGCAAAACACTTTCACACATATAAAATCCAAATAAAAGCATACATATCATGAATAAAAATTCGAGGGATCGAATGTAACCTTTAAAATAATTCGGAGACAACGATCGGAGATCCTTAGCAGTTGCTCCTCAAGTGTGAAGCACTCCACCGGTATCCACCAAGAAAACGATGTTAAGGAGGAGGAAGGAGGTGGAGAGAATTGGGTTTTCCAAACTTTTTGGGTTTTTGGGTTCGAATAAAATAGGGTCTATAATAGTATATTTATAGGCAAAAATTTTAGCTGAAATTTTCTCATAAATAATATCATTATTATCCCATTTATTATTCTCATTAATAATTAAAACACCTTTTAATTATTAATCCTTTTTCTAAACACTTTAGAAATAATTCTCTCTCTGGATTTAATTTCCAAAAATTAAATCCTTTAATTAATAATATTAAGAACTTTTCTTAATTAATTTATAATCAATTAAATCTCATTTAATCAATTATTAAATTTACCAATTAATTATTTATTTAATAAATAAATAATTATTAGCCATTATTAATTAATTCCTCCACCATTAAATCATTCTCTTTTTATGGTGTGACCCTGTAGGTTCAATATTAAGCCGGTAGTAAAAATAAATAATAATAAAACTATTTTATCATTATTTATATAAATTCTCTAATTTATTAAATATGATTAATTAATTAATCACATTTATTCTATATCGTGAGGGATACTTCTCAGCATATCGCGACTATCCGGATAATATGAATTCACTGCTTAGAATACCAAGAACCTATTCAGTGAATAGTTACCGTACAATAAACTCTTTCTACCCTATAATGTCCCGATTAAATACAAGGCATGGATCTCGTGTCAAGCCTATCTAATTCAATCACTTGCTTCCCATTTACTATGCATAGTTCTATGCAAATTAGAAACTCCTTTCTAATTTCATTCACTCTGGCCAGAGATTCCTGAAATAGCATAAGTGGATCAGCCTTGAACATTCGCTTCCTTCACTGGAAGGGGTAGATCCTTTATTGATCATACACTATCTTCGTGTACAAATTCCTATACCCAATAGAGCCCTAATAATTATCCCTGGAGACTAAGAACTAAACCAAAGCATAGTTCAGTGTACACAAGATGACTATGATGACCTCAAGTCTAAGGATACTTGCACAACTATCACTATGTGAAAAACTGCTGACACCTGAGTGAACTCCATCACTTGTTCAGCTGGGCGAGTCATGTTCAGTGAAGTTATTCTATAATAAGCACCTACATACTAGCTATAGTGTCACCACACAAATGTCTATGAGAACAGACATCCTTCATAATGAAGCAAGCATAGTATGTACCGATCTTTGCGGATTATTAATTACCAGTTAGTAATCCTACGACCAGGAACTATTTAAGTTTAGAGTTATCATCTTTTAAGTCTCACTATTATGATCTCATCATAATCCATAAAAAGCTTTACTCTAAACTATGGTATATCTTATTTAAACACTTAAATAGATAAAGCCCGTAATAAAAACAAAACAAGTCTTTTATTAATATCAATGAAATCAAAACAGATTACATAAAAGTTATTCCTAAATCCTCATACATGATTGGACTTAGGACATATTCCTTTCAATCTCCCACTTGTACTAAAGCCAATCACTCTGGTATCTAATACCCATCTTGTCTTTATGACGATCAAAGTGACTTTCATAAAGTAGCTTTGTGAGTGGGTCTGCTATGTTGTTATGTGTGTCAACTCTAATTCAATACAATACAAGCAATGTTACCGCGCTCCCACTAACCCTTTTGTAGACGCATGGTTCATCTTCATTTCTGATAAAATCAAACTCTTTGATTGTCTCATCAAAACGAATGTTCCATCTTTCGAGAAGCTTGCTTTAACCACATATGGTTTGCAGCAGCTTACACACTAGGTTTTCATTTCTCTTGGAAAGAAAACCATCTGGCTATTTGCCAGATCTCATAGTCGTAGTAAGCAGCAATTGCAAGCAAAATCCGAACTGATTTTAACAGGGCTACAGGTAAAAGGTTTCATCAAAGTCAATCCATTGCCTTTGTTTGAATCCTTTTGCCACAAGCCTGGCCTTATAGGTCTCCACCTGGCCATCTGCTATAATCTATCTTTTGTATACCGTATACATAGATTCCATTCTGGATTTCATGGCACTATGCCATTTCTCTGAGTCAACACTACTCATAGCCTCATTATAGGTCACAGGGTCGTCATCATCAATGATCGACAACTCATTATCATTCTCAATGACAAGGCCAAATTACCTCTCGGGTTGGCGAGACACTCTCCCTGATTTATGAATGGGCTGTTCCACAAAAGGTTGTTCAGTCAGAACAGGTGTTTCCACTTGATCCGTAGTAGTTTGTGCTTCTTGAACTTCATCAAGTTCAATTTTGCTCCCACTGTTTCCTTCAAGGATAAACTCCTTTTCCAAGAAGGTATCATGTCTGGAGACAAACACCCGATGATCGGTGCAAAATTAATACCCTAAAGTCTCTTTAGGATATCCCACAAAACTATATTTTACGGATCGATATTCCAGCTTATCTGGGTCAACTTTCTTGACATAAGCTGGACATCCCCAAATCTTAACGTGTTTAAGACTCGGTTTCCTTTCTTTCCATATCTCATACGAAGTTTGAGGAACAGATTTTGGAAGGCACCTTATTCAGTAAATATGCTGAGGTTTCCAATGCATAACCCCATAGGAATACTGGAAGATTTGCATAGCTCATCATGGACCGAACTATGTCTAACAAAGTTCAATTTTTCCTTTCAGATACCAACCTGGAGGAGTCCACTGGGAGACTATACCATTTACTTTGAGATAATCCAGAAACTCTCCATTTAAGTATTCACCACCTCGATCTAATCGAAGAATTATAATACTATGTTTGGTTTGTTTCTCCACTTCATACTTATATTCTTTAAACTTTTCAAAGGCCTCAGACTTGTGTTTCATCAAACACATATCCGAATCTAGATCTATCATCTATGAAAGTAATGAAGTATGAAAATCCACCCATGGCTTGCTTAGACATTGGTCCACATACATATGTGTGTACCATTCCTAGCAAATTTGCAGTCCTCTCTCCATGTCTACTAAATGGAGACTGCAGTGCCACTATGAAGTGAGATTTTCATCATCCCTTTTCTTTTATTAGTTTGTTCAATCTGAAGTAAATTATGTCACATTTATATAGACCATTATTTAAAGTACCACGTCCATAAAGAATATTATCTCTAAGAATAGAACATTCATTATTTTCAATAATAAATGAAAATCCAGCCAAGTCTAACATGGGAATAATATTCCTCACAATCGAGGGAACAAAATAACAATTATTTAAAACAATAGTCTTGCCCGTAGGCATATGTAAATGAAATGATTCTACATCTACAGCAGCAACTCTTGCTCCATTTCCATCAGTCGAATCACCTCCTCTTCCTCAAGAGTCCTACTTCTCCTTGGTCCCTGCAACAAATTGCAGATTTGAGAACCACGGGAGGTATCTAATACCCAAGTAGTAATTTGATTTAATAACATATTCACTTCTATCATGAACATACCTGAATCAGAAGCGGTAGTCTCACTACCCTTCTTCTTCTTCAATTCTGCAAGGTAAACCTTGCAGTTCCTCTTCCAGTGCCCCACCTTGTTACAGTGAAAGCAAACAACTTTGCTCTTGGGGTCTTCGGCTTTTGGTGGAACCGGCATTTTCTCACCTATTTTCTTCTTCTTGGAAGGGTTCCTCTTCCTTTTCTTAGGATTGGAACCTTCACCAATTAGAAGAATAGAACTCTTCTTAGGGGGAAAATTCGATTCCGCAGTCTTCAACATGTTGTGGAGTTCAGGCAGGCTGACATCCAACTTATTCATGTGAAAGTTCACAACAAACTGCGAGAACGAACTCGGAAGTGATTGCAAGACCAAGTCTTGGCTCAACTCCCCATCCATGGCAAAACCAAGTTGTCCAAGACGTTCAATCAAATTGATCATCTTAAGTACATGGTCATTCACAGATGATCCCTCAGACATCCTACAACCGAACAACTCCTTCGATATCTCATATCGAGCTATCCTCCCCGCCACATCATACAACTCTTGTAGATGTATTAGGATAGTGTGAGCATCCATATGCTCATGTTGCTTCTGTAGCTTAATGTTCATGGAAGCTAGCATGATGTATTGAGCAACATTTGCATCATCTATCCACTTACGATACATAACATGTTCATCATTATGTGCATCACTAGCAGGTTCAGTAGGCTTAGGTGAGTCAATCACGTATTCCAACTTCTCAATCCTGAGAACAATTCTCAAGTTTTGAAGCCAGTCAGCATAATTAGGACCAGTCAATTTGTGAGCATCTAGTATGCTCCTGAGTGATAGTGCAGAAGACATAACATACAAAGTAAATCTGTAAATGATAAACACATAACAACACTTAGCAAATATTCGATTTCATTTCAAAACACTATATGAATCGGGTCTTTATTCATAAGTAGCTCCCACTAGTTTATCTAATTTATTCAACCCCCTACGTGAAAAATTAAGCATTCATAATGCTAGTGGGAATAGGGATCCTACATTCCATTACACAACCCCGGCTGTAGCACGAACCGCCATGTAATGTTCAATAGGCAGACAACTCTTGTCAATTACATCTTATGTTATTCCCTAATCAAACTTTAGCCTCTTGAATAATTGAGTCTCGGCTGTGGCACGACAAACTCAATATTCTAAGTCAAGTCTAACCCAACATTCCGTACAGTTGAATCAGTCCCCAAAGGCCCACGGCTGTGGCACGTACCGACCTTTAGATTCTTATTCAATGTACACATCTCTATGTAATAGACAAGTATTTCTTATTTCGAAATCAAAGCCCTCGGCTGTAGCACGAACCGACAATGATTCAAAAATAAGAACTACTTTTCTATCATGTTGGAAGGCTATGACCGACACAAGCCCGTTGTATCATTGGCCAATTACTACTTGATATTATTTAATTTTAGAGGGATTATATTACGTTACAATCATAATCATATTATAAAGAGATTCTTCCTTTTAAATTAAATATTTCAAATCAATAATCAATAATCAGATAATTCCCAGATCGGGTGGAGCATTGTCAAGAGGCGTCACTTAATAACCCTTTCTTATAGATAGAAATCTGTTGTTGACAGAATCATCCTTTCTCTCATATCGAAAATTCATATTCAATTATGTGTTTCATAAACACAAGAATCTCATGATTGTATTCATAATATTATTATTAAGGTTATGAAACAATTTCACTATACTAGGTTGTCTTACAAACGCCTTATGTTCATTTAAGTTCACCTAAATCTATCATCGCATGATAAACTAAGCATATATCACATATATAAACATGAATAAACATCAAGGTAGTAATGTTATATCATCTAGCACATTAGTCAAAGCATTATACATCTCTATGTATCACATGAAGCATTTAAAAGCAGTTAAAACAGTTAAAAACAGCTTTAAAACACTTCCGGAAATATAAACAGTTCAAAACTTTTATATAAACTAAAATTGATCACTCCATTAGATTCGTCTCGGAAAAACGAATCCAACGGTATATTGCACGCCCAAAACGTAGTTACGAAACTCCCAGAAAATCAATTTTAATATGGACAGTCGGGCTGTAACGTATTACAGGAACGCGTTACAAGCCCTGTAACGCATTCCGGTGATGCGTTACAACCCTTTTAACCAATTAAAAGGTGTAACGCATTCCGTGAATGTGCCACAGGGTGTAACGCATTCCCGGAATGCGCAACACCCCTTTTTTTTTCTTTTTCAGCAGCCGCCGTTGCTTTCCTCGATCAGCATGCCGTACCTGTCAACTCTGCCATGTCTGTCTCCTTTTCCGTGCAGCAGTACAACACAGACATACAACAGCAGATATACAGATATATACATACATACAATTCATATATATATATAATTATTTAATTACGAATTTAATTGCAACAACTTCAAAAATTCATAATAAAAAATCTATACATCATAAAATTATGAAAAAATTACCCAGACGATCTACAACACTTGTAGAACCCAGATCAACATTCAAAATTATTCTGAGAAACGATTTCTCATCAGACAAAATTAAATCATGATATAACTTGTAAAAATCATAATTAATTCATACAAGCACATAAAATTCTGAAATTTTTACCACAGATCTATATGCATACAACCTATGCTCTGATACCATTGTTGGATTTTAATCACAGCGGATGCATGGCAAAACACTTTCGCACATATAAAATCCAAATAAAAGCATACAGATCATGAATAAAAATTCGAGGGATCGAATCTAACCTTTAAAATAATTCGGAGACAACGATCAGAGATCCTTAGCAGTTGCTCCTCAAGTGTGAAGCACTCCACCGGTATCCACCAAGAAAACGATGTTAAGGAGGAGGGAGGTGGAGAGAATTGGGTTTTCCAAACTTTTTGGGTTTTTGGGTTCGAATAAAACTAGGGTCTATAATAGTATATTTATAGGCAAAAATTTTAGCTGAAATTTTCCCATAAATAATATTATTATTATCCCATTTATTATTCTCATTAATAATTAAAACACCTTTTAATTATTAATCCTTTTTCTAAATACTTTAGAAATAATTCTCTCTCTTGATTTAATTTCCAAAAATAAATCCTTTAATTAATAATATTAAGAACTTTTCTTAATTAATTTATAATCAATTAAATCTCATTTAATCAATTATTAAATTTGCCAATTAATTATTTATTTCATAAATAAATAATTATTAGCCATTATTAATTAATTCCTCCACCATTAAATCATTCTCTTTTTATGGTGTGACCCTGTAGGTTCAATATTAAGCCGGTAGTAGAAATAAATAATAATAAAACTATTTTATCATTATTTATATAAATTCTCTAATTTATTAAATATGATTAATTAATTAATCACATTTATTCTACATCGTGAGGGATACTTCTCAGCATATCGCGACTATCCGGATAATATGAATTCACTGCTTAGAATACCAAGAACCTATTCAGTGAATAGTTACCGTACAATAAACTCCTTCTACCCTACACTGTCCCGATTAAATACAAGGCATGGATCTCGTGTCAAGCCTATCTAATTCAATCACTTGCTTACGATTTACTATGCTTAGTTCTATGCAAATTAGAAACTCCTCTCTAATTTCATTCACTCTGGCCAGAGATTCCTGAACTAGCATAAGTGGATCAGCCTTGAACATTCGCTTCCTTCACTGGAAGGGGTAGATCCTTTATTTATCATACACTATCTTCGTGTACAAATTCCTATACCCAGTAGAGCCCTAATAATTGTCCCTTGAGACTAAGAACTAAACCAAAGCATAGTTCAGTGTACACAAGATGACTATGATGACCTCAAGTCTAAGGATATTTGCACAACTATCACTATATGAACAACTGCTGACACGTGAGTGAACTCCATCAGTTGTTCAGCTGGGCGAGTCATGTTCAGTGAACTTATTCTATAATAAGCACCTACATACTAGCTATAGTGTCACCACACAAATGTCTATGAGAACAGACATCCTTCATAATGAAGCAAGCATAGTATGTACCGATCTTTGCGGATTATTAATTACCAGTTAGTAATCCTACGACCAGGAACTATTTAAATTTAGAGTTATCATCTTTTAGGTCTCACTATTATGATCTCATCATAATCCATAAAAAGCTTTACTCTAAACTATGGTATATCTTATTTAAACACTTAAATAGATAAAGCCCGTAATAAAAAACAAAACAAGTCTTTTATTAATATCAATGAAATCAAAACAGATTACATAAAAGTTATTCCTAAATCCTCATACATGATTGAACTTAGGACATATTCCTTTCAGTTTCACAATTTTTAATGGTTTTGCTCAATTATGATTTTTCATTTCTTCTGAAATTAAATTTTCCTGTATAATTGATTTAATATATTATTAAGGACACATATCTTAAACTTTTTATCAATATATAAATTTTATATAGTAGACACAAAACTATAGTTAATTTGCCATACGTCATCTAGTAAAATAATCCAAATTAAACAAACACGCGGTAGAATAGAACAAAATATGATAACCTTCATCTAACTTTGATTGCTGATCATATTTTTTAATTCTGATATATCTCCCGCCAAATTATTGAAGTATACAGGTTTTTTGGAGGTACGGTCTGATAATCTGTTGAATCCATGATAGATATATATATATATAACTAATTTGTCAAAACATATTCGAATAGTTGAATATGATTGTCATTTCATATAACTCAAATCAATAAATTTAGCCAACAAAGTGTTAATGCAGTGGTTGAGTTCATGTCCTCCTTGCGGAAGGTCACGAGTTCGACTTCTAACGTGTGTGATTAATTATCAGAAAAAATCTATGATCCCGTATAATAAATCAAATTGACTCTCACATGGAGAGAGAAAAATTAAATACATGAGTAGGAAAAATCCATCAACGGGATACTAACATTTTCAATAATATGAGACATTTATTGAAAATGAAATAAGATCATCAAACAAGAAAAATAGGGGTTGTTGTCAACCTCTTCAAACAAGAAAAAAAAGGTTTTCATCAACCAAGACGTTGACGACAATCCCCAAAAGGGGAGAAAGATGTTAGTGGTGCAGATACGAAGGTGGTTTGTGGACACGCGCCATTATCTTTCGTTAGATATACATTCTAAGGACGATCTTGGACGGTTTAGAAAATCACGATATGGGCTCATCAGTGAGAAGTTAAAGTCATATTGGTTGCGGACAAGATACACAATATAGTAGATGAGATCTCATGAAATTAATATTAGTCAGTTTGGGTACATGAAACATCTTAAATTCTGAGAGTGTTATAACGGAAGCAAGAAAGATTATAATAAATGTAAAGAAAGGAAACAAATTAGCAAAAAAGAAAATTTTTATTGATCTTGAGGATACAGATTACAACATTCGTTTCGGTTAAGTCCTGGCGAGACCCCCGAAGTCCCAGAATTGGGGGCATATACTGATTCAAGTCACATTCTAACAAATCTCCACCTTAACTTGAATCCTCTAACAAAAAACATATGTACCAGATACACCCAAATAATTCCAGATTTACCAGGAAAAAAGTTGCCTTAGATTTTGCCCTAAAAGGGCAATCAACAACTCCGAACATTAAGCAAGTTCAAACACTGTTGAAATGGATATGTGGAACCGATTTGGTGAGCATATCAGTTGGGTTACCCTCTTTATTCACCTTGATTTTCCTCTCACTTCTTATAAAATGATATCTTACATCTATGTGCTTAGTCCGCTCATGAGGGACTTGTTCCTTGGATAAACAGATTGTACTGAGACTGTCACAATACATTGTAGCATGATCATGATGTAAACCTAAATCACTGACAAACCTTTCAACCAGATTCCTTATTTTGTGGCTTCTGTGAATGCCATGTACTCTGCTTCTTAGTAGACAAAGTCATCGTAGATTACAGAGTAGCTTTACAACTGACAATTGAACCACCCACAGTAAAAGCATAACAAATCACAGGTTTTCTATTGTCAACATCTCCAGCATAATTAGAGTCTGAAAAACCTGTCACCAAACACTTTGTATCTCCTCCATAAATGAGACCGACATCAGATGTACCTTTTAAGTATCGAAAAACCCTCTTTACATCTTTCCAGTGCTCCTTACCTGCATCACCCATAAAACTACTAACAATATTGAACGATTGTGCAAGATCAGGTCTAGTGCAGACTATTACATACATCAAGCTTCATACTGCACTAGCATAGGGAATTCGAGACATGTACTCCTTCTCCTTAGCAGACTTAGGTGCATAAGCGACAGATAGATGTACATTTGCAGCACCAGGAGTATCTATGGGCTTTATTGTAGACATGCCAAACCTTGAGAAAATTTTCTGAATGTATCCCTTATGTGTCAAGAAGAATTTTCTTTTGGTTTCATCCCTATAAATCTCCATTACCAGAATTTTCCGAGCCGCACCCAAATCTTTCATTTTAAACTCGGCACTAAGGAGACCCTTCAACTTCTACATATCAGACTTGTTCTCTGTGGCTATCAATATATCATCCACATACAGGAACAAATAAATCAAAGAAGTATTTGATGTCTTATTATAATAAATACAACAATCATACATACTCCTTGTGTAGCCAGTACCTATTATATAGCTTTCGAATTTCTTGTACCACTGACTCAAAGGCTACTTTAGTCCATACAAGGACTTTAATTACTTGTAAACATAATATTCTTTTCCAGGAACCTAAAAACCATCTAGATGAGTCATGTATATCTCCTCTTCCAGCTATCCATTTAGAAAAGTTGTCTTAACATCGAGTTGTTCAAGCTCCGAATTCTGATGTGCAACTATTACTAGTAGCACCCTGATGGAAGTGTATATGACCACTTGCGAAAAAATCTCATTATAGACTACTCCCTCCTTTTGAGTGAACCCTCGAGCTACTAATCGAGCTTTATACTTGATACCCTCAACATATGTTTCTCCTTCCTTATTCTTGTAGACCCATTTATAAGTGACAAACTTAAGGGCTCGAGGCCGTTTGACTAATTCCCAACTCTTATTCTTCTGAAGTGACTCCATTTCATCTCTTATTGCAGCAAACCATTTTTTAGACTCAATACATGTAACTACTTCTTTGTAAGAGGATGGCTCATCAAAGCTAGGATCCACCTCTTCAGCAATCTATAGTGCATATACCGCCATATCTTTAAAACTAAATTTCTTTGGAAGCACCCCATAATTAGCTATCCTCGATCGATCAAGAGCCAAACTGTGCTGATTCACTACCGGTAGTGATGAAACTGATGATTCTGATTCTGACTGTTGTTGTTGAACTTCGTGTTGTGGTTCACTCTCATCTTGAGCGACTCCCTGCTCCACATATTTCTCAACACCACCACTTTCTGAAATAAGAATAGACTTCACAGTAGAATTAAACATAGAATTTTCATCAAAGACTATATTTCTACTCAGTATAACCTTACTTTCAGATGGAGAACGAATTCTATAACCTTTAACACCATCCCCATAGCCTATAAATACTCCCTTTTTAACTCGTGGCTCCAGTTAACCCTTATTTACATGATAATAAATGGTATAACAAAAAATTCTTATATCTGAGTAATCAGCAGGCTTACCAGACCAATTCTCAAAAGGATTTTTGAGATAAATACATGGGCGAGGTCCACGATTTATCAGATAACATGTTGTACTAACTGCTTCTGCCCAGAATCTTCTAGTTAGTCCAGCATTAGAGAGCATGCACCTAGCTCTTTTTAGCTGTGTCTAATTCATATGTTCTGCTACACCATTTTGTTGTGGTGTACTCCTGACTGTATGATGCCTAGAAATCCCCTCATTCTTGTAGAATTCATTACACTCAGACGAGCAAAATTCCAAACTTTTATCAGTTTGTAGCCTCTTAATCTTCTTCCCTGTTTGATTCTTCTCTAGCTCCTTCCATTGCTTGAAAATCTCAAAGGCTTCACTTTTATTCTTTATGATGAACACCCAAGTCATTCTTGATAAATTATCAATCATTTACACAAAATATATGTGACCCCTAAAGACACCACCCAGGAAGGACCCCAACAATCAGAATGAATATAATCAAGTGTGACTTTTGTTTTGTGTGTTGCTTTAAGAAACTTGCTGCGATCTAACTTTCCAAAAACATAATGTTCACAAAACTCAAGACCTATGACCTTATGACCACAAAGAAGATCAGCTTTTGACAATATTTGCATCCCTTTTTCACTCATGTGACTGAGCCTCATGTGCCATGACCTGGTCATGTTTTCCTTTTCAATATCATAGGATGTAACAACAATAGAACATGATAACATATAACCTTGAAGAAGATATAAGGTACCATGTTTAACACCTTTCAGAACCACATCAGAACCCTTGCAGATATGTAGAACTCCACCTTTACCTTTAAAACTGAAACCCTTTATGTCTAACATACTCAGAGATATCAGATTATTCATCATAGATGGGACATGCCTAACATCGTTCAATGTGCAAATATTATCATCATGTGTCTGAAGTTTAACCGAGCCTATTCCAACTGTCTCACAAACAAAACTATTAGCTATATGATTTTTTCCAACGTCTACTTGGTTGAACCACTCCCTGTGCGGACATATATAATAAGACACTCCAGAGTCAAGAATCCACACATCAGACTTATGTGTGTGATTGACAGCAATTAGAGTAATATCTTATTCAGAATTATCACCAGCTATAACAACAGTACCTGCAACAATACCTGCCAATTTATCATGTTGCTCCTTTTCTTGGGACATTCAGATTTTTAGGGTCCCTTCTCTCTATAGTTATTGGATACATCATTAGATTTCGCATCGTTAGGAGCAAGTTTCTTGGATTTATACTTCCCCGATTTTCCATGTCAGGTACTCCCACTAGCTACCAACCCAACAGCCTGATTATCTGCAGCCGTACCATCCGCCTTATGGCATAACTCTCTAGAATGAAAAGAAGTTCTAATGTCCTCTAAAGAAATACTCCCTATATTTTTTTATTTATCGCTTTGACTTTTGTACACATTTCAATGTGTTTTGACTGGCTAGTTAGAATTATCATTTGTAAAATTTTCTTTTTGTAAATAAAAGTAGAAAATTTATATTTTAATTCACAAAAAGAAAAATTTTAAAATCATACTTCTAACTAGCCGGTCAAAGCGCATTGAAATGTGTGCAAAAGTTAAAACGAAAAATAAAAAACAGAGGGAGTAGTATCTTTACCAATAATAAATGATTGCACAAAATTCTCATACGATAACGGTAAAAAACTAACAGAATTAAAGCAACATCCTCATCTTCAAATTTAACATCAATATTACACAATTCTAAAAATATTTTGTTTAACTGATCTATGTGATCTTGAAGAGGCATACCTTCCTACAATCGCAAACTAAGCAGATGTTGCTTCAGAAGCAACTTATTTGTTAAAGACTTTGTCATCTAGAGACTTTTAAGCTTCATTCATAAACCAGACGCGGTATCCTCTTCCGCGATTTCAGTAATAATACCATCTACAAGGCATAACAGAATTGTTGAGTGCGTCTTTTCTTCGAGATTGACCATCTCAGTGTTTCTGAAAGCAGCCGATTTCGTGCTCAACGGCGCCCAGAGCCCCTGTTGCTTTAACAAGGCACGTATCTTGAATTGCCATAGACTAAACTATTTCTCTTAGAAAATTTGTCGACCTTCACGTTAATAACATCAGACATCCCAGACATCATTCTCCCCGGACCGAAATTTAAACCCTAGAAAATAGAACCAGGCACTGATACCAGTTTGTTATAACGGAAGCAAGAAATATTATAATAATTATAAAGAAATAACATAAATAGGCAGAAGTGAAAAGTTTTATTGATCTTGAAAATATAGATTATATCATACGTTTAGTTTATGCTCT
This sequence comes from Apium graveolens, assembly GCF_009905375.1. Lineage (NCBI taxonomy): Eukaryota > Viridiplantae > Streptophyta > Magnoliopsida > Apiales > Apiaceae > Apium > Apium graveolens. The sequence continues at coordinate 258,751,608 of NC_133652.1, read as the reverse complement.
AGAGATTTTATATAATACTCTCTAGGAGGTCACAGAAAACCCCAGAAAAATAGGCCCAAAACAAATAACCCTAGCGTATAACATAAAATACCGTAGAGATCGGGGGCGTTGCTCCTGAACCCCCATCGTGGACCCCCGAAGTCCCAACGTTTGGGGTATATATTGATTCAAGGTATATTCTAATAGAGAGGCGTACTTCTAGTTATGCACGTTCCATGTGAATGCAATCATGGGTTGAGGTGTCTAGTGCACTTTTCTTACTTTTATTTTTGTATTAATATTTATCATTTTTGTTACTGTTTATATTTATCACACACTATTTTTATTGTATACTATGCTGGTGATATTCATGAAAACCTCTTTATTGTACGGAATAGGGCAATGGCATGCTAACATCTTACCCTTATTAAATACTGCTCGAATCGTTATATAGTGGTTATGTTTATTTTGTTTTATATTTCATTTAAATATAAGTTTCCTTTGAAATTGATTTTTTTTAATGTTATGTCTTGTATTCTCGAAGCGTTATATACTAGTCATGTTTGTTTTGATTTATATTTCATCTAAATAATAAATATAGATAGGCTGTCAAAAATTCGAAAAATTCGATATCCGTCCGAAATAAATGTATTTGTATTTAAATTTTTTTGGATATTATATGTATTCAACAAAAACTGGATATTCCGTATCTGAACGGATATGAGCACATCCGTGTCCGAAAATATTTGAATTCAAAAATTAATAAATAAATAAATAATTTATTTATATTCATATTTATATAAATTATATTTAAAATAATTAAATCATAATATACGTACGTATATGTGACATAGTAAGTCGAACAAATGCTGGTCTCCGTGGAACATAAATTTTGTTCCTTGGTCAAAAGACTCAAAACCCTCAATTAGTTTAGTTGTTCCATCTTCAATATCAAATTCATAGCTTTATCGACGCCACCTCTAATCTCTCTGGCTCTCTCAAGTCTCATCCCACGCCATATTTCACTGTCACCTCTTTGATTCTTATTCACTAAAGAGGTTTGTTTTCTAACTCTAATCCCAATTTATTTTGTATATAACTAGTTAATTGAGCTAATTAAATTAAATGATGATTCTTAATTTACTACCATTTCGAATCTTTGATTATTTGCATATTTATATTTTGTGATTAGGGTTTCTCTCAATGGAACAAGGTATAATTATAAATTTCCTTTATTTCCTATTCTGAATTTTAAGTTTTTATTATACTTTCTATTAGCTTATGTTGTTTATACTTCTTTGTATGTGTGTTTAAAATTGCAGGTCATGGCTCAAGTTGAACTCCAAGTGTATCATCAAGTTCAGTTGGTATGATATCATCCAAATGTGCAAAAAAATGTTTCTAAGGGCAGTTATTTGGATTGCATAACTTTACACAAGAAGATGATTTAACTGCTAAAAATGATCAAGGAAATGAGCAACCATCAAAAAGGAAGAAGCCCTTGAAATTTGAAGTTTGAAATCATTTTGAGTGTATTGAAATTGACATAAAAGGTACGAAGAAAGTTGATGTTGTTTGTAATATTGCCATCAGTATTTTAATGGGGCAAGTGACCAATGAACAAGTCATTTAAAAAATCACACAAAAACATGTCGAATGAGATTAATAGAAGTTCATGTATCCCAAATGTTATTAGGAAAACAAGACAGTGGTGAGGATTCTAAGACAAAATTAGGCGTTCATAAGTTTGATCTTGATGTTGAGAGGGCTTTATAAGCTAAAATGACTGCTAAACATGATTTGCCTTTTCTAATGACAGAATATGAGTATTTTCGTCTTTGAATATCTTATGTGATGCCTTCTTATAAAGTTCGATCCAGGAATACCGTAAAATCTAACTTTTTAGGTGTGTATGCGGCTGAGAAAGTAAGAATTTATAAGGTAATTGAAAATTTGCCTTCTAGAGTTAGTCTCACCAGTGATGGGTAGAAGTCAAAGCCCCAAAATAGATCTTATTTTTGTGTCAACTGCCACTATATTGATGATGATTGAGTATTGCACAAATGAGTTATTTCTTTTCGTGTTGTGCCTTATCCTCATGTTGGTGTTAATTTGAGTGCGTGGTTATAAGAGAAAATTTTAGAGTGAAATATTGATAACAAGTTGTACTCAATTATCGTTGATAATTTTTCTAAAATCTAGAAATGTATTTAGGTATAAAAAAATTGGTTAAACGGAAAAAGAACACTTGTTCATAACGATGACATGTTTTACATGTGTTGTGTGCAGTATATTCATAATTTGATTTTTAAGAGTGGGTTAGAGATGCTTGATCATTTAGTTGAATTTTTTTTAAAAAAACTGCAAAATATATCGGATCTTCTGCCTAAAGGGATAAGAATTTTACCATTGCCTTGTCTCAAACCAAACATAATACCAAGAGACAAATTCCTTATGATATTGACACTTGTTGGAACTCGACTTATGAAATGATTGCGGCAGCGCTTGAACTTCGACCAGCCATTAAGCGTCTTAAAGAATTAGATCCTGAATTTAAATTTCTGCCTTCGAAACTAGAGTGAGAAAATGTAAATAAAGTGTGTGAATGTTTAAAGATTTTACAGATATTACGAAAATATATTGTGAAATATCCAACTGCAAATCTGTACTTTATTGATGTGATTCAAATTTGTAGAAGCGTTAAATTGTAGGTTGAATATATTGATGATTGGATTCTTTCAATTGGTAATATAATGCAACTGGAATTTGATAAGTATTGGAAAGAATGCATCAAGTTGTTGACTATCGCAGTTATTCTTGACCCTCGATATAAAATGGCCATTGTTTCTTATGCTTGTAAAAAGGTAAGCTAGATGAATATTTAGAAGAAAAACTGTCTTCAATGGAGAAAGAAGTGGAATTTGACATTCTTAATTGGTGGAAGCTTAACAGATCAAAAATTTTCGTCCTTGCTCGGATAGCTCAAGATATATTAACTATCATACTTCTTCCGTTGCATCTGAAAATTCTTTTATTAAATGTCGTAGAATTATAACGGACACTCATTCTTCCCTAAATGATGACTCAATTGAAAAATTAATGTGTGTAAAAGATTGCCTCCCCGACATCAATTGTGGTATATTTTAAATTTTATATTGTATAATTATGTTGTACTGGTGCATAAATTTGAAATGGTTTCTTCTTTTCAATTTTATAGGTAATGAAACTGGAAAAGATTCAGAGGATGTTGCATCTTTTTTTTGCTAAATCTTTCTGCTAAGTTCAGTGATCGAGAGTGTTGTTGCCAATAGTCTTAAACAAAGGGTCAATAGTTGATGGCCGTTAGTACATGGTAAAATAGTTCTTCTTGCTTGAATATCCACCCATATATTAATTCAGAATAGATTATAAAAAAATAAAAGATTAAATGGACTCCATTATGTCCATGACAAATTTGTGTATCCCGAGTATCCTGAAGTATTAGTACTTGCACAATGCATCATGTTTTATTTTCTTGTAACTTTTTTAGCTGTTATATTAGAATTAATTTGTAATTCTTGTTTTCGGCCATTTTTTTAATTAAAGCAAGGGATGTACATTTGTTAATTCTAAATAAAATAGACAATGTCTACAAATATGGTTACTAAACATTGATACATGTTATTCAAGTTATTCTTATTATATGCATCTTATACTATAAAGGCAAACGTGGAGGTGGAGCTGCAAATTTTGTTCTTTATGATTAATGTCGTCGTTTAATTTTGTGTAATATGTTTGCTTGTTTAATAGACCAAATGACATGTATTCCAACCTTTCGGTTGTTGGGGCTGTTGTCTACTACTGTACTGATTACTGAGAGTGCTTGGATCCTAGTTGCCCAGCAGTCTAGTAAAGTTTATTTTCAATATTTCATGTTTTATTTTTCTCACTTGTTGAAACTTTGAAATAAGTTGGTAAAAAAATATCTATTAATAACTTCAATCTTCTAAAGGCAAAAACTTATGTGGTTCTTTTATTAATTTGAAAACTTATAACATTATTTATTAATTTGAAAATTACAAATTTTATTAAAAAATTGTTTATAAAAATTTTAATTCTGATCTAGATATTATTTTCCATTAAGCGTCTTAAAGAATTAGATCCTGAATTTAAATTCCTGCCTTCGAAACTAGAGTGAGAAAATGCAAAGAAAGTGTGTGAACGTTTAAAGATTTTTTCAGATATTACGAAAATATATTGTGAAATATCCAACTGCAAATCTGTACTTTATTGATGTGATTCAAATTTGTAGAAGCGTTAAATTGTGGGCTGAATATATTGATGATTGGATTCTTGCAACTGGTAATATAATGCGATTGGAATTTGATAAGTATTGGAAAGAATGCATCAAGTTGTTAACTATCGTAGTTATTCTTGACCCTAGATATAAAATAACCATTGTTTCTTATGCTTATAAAAAGGTAAGCTAGATGAATATTTAGAAGAAAAAAAGTCTTCGATGGAGAAAGAAGTGGAATTTGACATTCTTAATTGGTGGAAGCTTAACAGATCAAAATTTCTCGTCCTTGCTCGGATGGCTCAAGATATATTAGCTACTCATACTACCGTTGCATCGTAAAATTCTTTTATTAAGTGTCGTAGAATTATAACGGACACTCATTCTTCCCTGAATGATGACTCAATTGAAACATTAATGTGTGTGAAAGATTTCCTCCCTGACATCAATTATGGTATGTTTTACATTTTATATTGTACAATTATGTTGTACTGGTTAGGGGTGCACATGGGTTGACGAAACCGATCAAATTGACCCTATTTTTGGCCGATTAAACCGAACCATTATAACCCGATATTAGGTTGGGTTAAAAATATGTCAACCCGACTTTGATGGGTTGGGTATGGGTTTTAAGTTATTTTTAACCAACCCAACCCAACCCGATTTTTTAATTTATTCGTATAAATATATAGTATATACATTTCTATTTTATACATGTGGTATCACTATGCTGGTAAATTAGCTTATATTAACTTGGTTTCTTTGACTAACAAGTATTTATTAATCAAAGTATTCTGCATTGTTTTCCTGCTAATATCTTTTAGTGTATTTGATGTGCATGTAATTTGGCCAATCCTGTATAAACATTCATATTCATTTACTTTGCATGCACTGTTTTGACAAACTTCATATCCCATTGTTAATGTAACAGCTGAGACCTTGCCTAATGTAACTGTTGAACTTTTAAAAACCCATTCAACCCAACACAAACCGAACCAACCCGACATACAATGGGTAGGGTTGGGTTGTGTTTTTATTTTTTATGGGTTGGGTTAATAATTTTCAAACCGATTTAATTGGGTCGGGTTACTAAAATGTCTCCAACCCGGCCAACCCGACCCATGTGTACCCCTAGTACTGGTGCATAAATTTGAAAAGGTATCTACTCTTTAATTTTTATAGGTAATGAAACTGGAAAAGATTCAGAGGATGTTGCATCTTATTTTTTGCTAAATCTTTCTGCTAAGTTCAGTTATCGAGAGTGTTGTTGCCAATGGTCTTAAACGAAGGGTCAATAGCTGTTGGCCATTAGTACATGGTAAAATAGATCTTATTGCTCGAATATCCACCCATATATTAATTCGAAATAGATTATAAAAAGTAAAAGAATAAATGGACTCCTTTATGTCCATGATAATTTTTTGTATCCCGAGTATCCTGAAGTATTAGTACTTGCACAATGCATCATGTTTTATTTTCTTGTACTTTTTCTTAGCTGTTATATTAGAATTAATTTGTAATTCTTGTTTTTGGCCTTTTTTTAATTTAACCAGGGTATGTACATTTGTTAATTCTAAATAAAGTAGACAAAGTCTACGAATATGGTTACTAAATATTGATACATGTTCTTCAGGTTATTCTTATTATATGCAGCTTATACTATAAAGGCAAACGTGGAGATGGAGCTGCCAATTTTGTTCTTTATGATTAATATCATCGTTTAATTTTGTGTAATATGTTTACTTGTTTAATAGACCAAATGACATGTATTCCAATCTTTTGGGTGTTGGGATTGTTGTCTACTACTGTACTGACTACTGAGAGTGCTTGGAACCTAGTTGCCCAACAGGCTAGTAAAGTTTATTTTCAATATTTCATGTTTTATTTTGCTCGCTGAACTTTGAAATAAGTTGGTAAAAAAGTATCTATTAATAACTTCAATCTTCGAAAGGCAAAAACTTATGTGGTTCTTTTATTAATTTGAAAACTTATAACATTATTTATCAATTTGAAAATTGCAAATTTTATTAAAAAAATTGTGTATAAAATTTTAATTCGGATCCAGATATTATATGTATCCGGAGAATATTTGTCGGATTCAGATATAAATTTAGTTTTCCCGGATATTTTTAGATTCAGATGTGAATTTGGATACGATTTCGGACTCCGAATTTGAATCCGTATATATGTATTCTAAATATCAGTTTCATAGTCCTAAATATAAATACCCTTTAAAATTGGATTTTTTTAATGTTGTGTCTTGTATGCTAGCTTACAAACACACGCTACTATGTGATTATTCAACTTTAATATCTTTAAAACAAAGTTATTTTAAATCAGAGAAGAGGTGAAAACCGAAAATGAAAGGAGTACTCACTAATTTTATGATATTATAATTAATAATAAGTTAGTCTTATTCTAGTACGAAATGGGTCAGCAGCGTTCAAACGTATATTTTGGAACTTTCTTTTTGTGGAATTTAGGTGCATTAATTTAGTAAAATTCTGAGAAAGTATATAGTGGATACTTAAACCTTATTGTGGATAGTTACATGTTGCATTCCAGAGCTCGTTCATCACTGACTAGCAGCTGGTGCAAATTCTTTATTCCTCCCCATTCTGATCCATCATCCAGTTAAATTCGTATTATTGGGTGTGATTAACGCAAACACATTCATGTAAGATTAACTTCATGGATAAGTTTGAGAACTTGAAATGGTTCTTCTCTTTCCGATCTTTTGTGTCAGAGTAGAGTGCCTTAACAAGAAAAAATATATGTATGAAGTGAAAGACTAGTGTTTTCTGATTAATACTTGTTTTGATTTAGTGGCTATAGTGTTGCACAGGAGAACAACTCAACAACTTTTCGATATAGTAGTTCATTAACTATGTATTTGGAATGTTATTCTTGGAAATCATATTTATGTGCATAAAAGTACTTATAATTATAATCTTGATCTTGTATTTATGTAGCAGTGTATTTTTGCTGGTCAAAAAGTAGTTTGCTTCTGCTTTTTCATTGGATCAATAATGGTTACATAATATTGTTTTTAACCTTCACGATGTACATGATTTTTAAATTGACTGTGACACTGTAATTTAACAATAACTTCAAGTTAGCTGGTCCAAAACATGTTTACAAGTGTTAATGATTGTCATTTCAATTTATGCAACACAAAGGGACCTCACCCATGTAAGTAGGCATTGCCTAGGGGCCAGCATGGAATAAAAGTGGATTATAGCTTCCTCTGCAGACTGCATCATGTATCAATCAATCATCAATAAAAATATATATATATATATATATACGCATGAGATTCGGTGGCGTTCTAATAACTTCTATGTCTATTTTTCTAATTTTTTTAAGGTTTTTAGAATTTTAAATACTAAAAAATACATATTAATATTACAATAAAAAATTACAATAAGTGTTTGAGCGGATCCTTTAAGGTGTAAAAGAGGTCATCCGACCCCCTTTCTAACAGCCCGGACTTCCGGACTATTAATTCTAAATTGAAACTAAAATAAAAATTAATTCTTATTTCGATATTCAAAAATAACCAAAAGAGTCAAAACAGTGGTCAAACTTATTAAATCAAAATCATAAAAATAGAGACGCAGCTCCACAAAATTCGATAATCAATGTCTAACTGATAATTCAAATTTATTCTTTAAATACGAAAGTCTTTATTGCACAAAGCTAAGCAGCACAAATCTCCTCATAGTTCACATTCCTTATTCTTAATATGCTTCAAAATTCCGAACCTGAAATATTAAAAGGATGAGCTATACAGCCCAACAAGAGACCAATCGATCCAACTAGTTGACCAAAAAACATGAATACATATAACAAAATACGATACAATATACGACATACGAAACAAATACTTTCGATACACATTCTTATTTTTATTCTTATTCGATACACACAATACACATAACACATAAACGACAATAATTTGAAATCCATAATTCACGCTATGACCACTACAACCCGGTGATAACGGTCCTAAATTTTTATAAAACTGTCCCTACAATCCAGTGACAACGGTCCTAAGTTCTTATTCGATATTTTCATAAACCATGGCATGAATCAAAGATCTCAAATTATCGTTTAGACATCACATATATACATCGATACATATTCTATATCACACAAATATTTTCAAATATATCATCACTTAGCCAATATTTTGATAATCAAATATAAATGCATAACATACAATTTGAAAACACTAGTATGATCGATCGAAAATTTACCTCAAATACTGGTCAGATCTGAATTTACTCTTTTTAACCCTCTAAACGACGTTTTCTTGGAAAACACGAAACATGAAAGTTGTAGAGATCGAAAAGACCTTTCCCAAAAGTCCAGAATCACTGAATTCCGACTTACGATAAATTTTCTACGAATTTTATAAGACTGTTGATTTATGCTGAGAAGAGCCCTACGAATTTTATAAATAAAAATAAGGAAGACGAATAAGATGTATTTATAACGATACAAAACTCTAAATCTTAATATACAAGTTATCCATATTAGAATTTGATCCAAATTTTAGGCCCATTACTCTAATCAAATTTTAAATCCTAACCCTTATCTAATTTTAATTTAATCTCTTTTTATTCTATTATTCTATTATTAATCTAATTCTAAAAATTACGGGATATTACATACTACCCTCCTTAAAAAGAATTTGGTCCCTAAATTCACAACAATCCTAAAGTTCGTGACACATCTACCCCTTGATCTACCAATGGTCAAACTATTTACCACATGAACGCATCCGAGAGAATGTACTAATCACATACCTAATACACTCTGAAGGACAGCCTGCTATGATACCAACTGTAACAGCCCGCACTTTCAGACTATTAATTTTTATTTTAGTTTCGATTTAGAATTAATAGTCCGGAAGTGCGGGCTATTACACCCTTAAATTTTACTTTTGTTATATATGTATGTTCAAATTATATAAAAATTAAAAATGACCCTGCTAAAAAAAATTGCCCATAAATAAAAAAATGTCAACAAGTGTTTCATTGGGGGCAACTTTTTCGAGTCTAGCTCGAGCCGAACTAAGCCGATTTGGAGTTGAGCTCGAGCCGAACATGTTAAAAGTTTCGATCGAGCTTCTTTTCTTAAAGAACACATTTTTTTATTCGAGCTTAAATTTTTAATAAACCGAGGAAAGCTCGACTTTATTCGCGAACAGCTTTATAGATTGATGATCATACAAATATTACTGGAAAAAATTTCCGACCCCTATTTCCGAACCTAAATCCGCTGCCGCACGTCTTCCAAAAACTAAAAAACTATTCTTATATAAAGATATTTTCAACTCGAAAGGTACTAATTACACCTTATGCTTCATGATTTTATCTTTTTCAAATTTATAATTTTTTCAAGAATTTTATAACCCTATTTCGTTTCGATTGTCAGGACACCTAACATCGCTGCGAGCATGCTACCTAAGGGGGGAAGTACGAATATGGGGATAGTAGTATGGTTTCATTGTATGATGCTTTTACCCTTATTTTAATAAAAAAAGTGATAATAAACTTATGTTTTTAAAACTTTTATAATATTTTTATTTTGCACCATCGATATATTGGAGTCTGCTCGTGCACAACAAATGCGAGACATGAATATATCATAATGGTGATTCAGACTCCACAACGAACGATACAAAAATCATATAATGGAGTGCGGTGTCTTCTCACAATTTGTTGAAAATCATATATGGTGTATTTGAATAAACCTCAGACATAGAAAATCCCCAGATCAATGGCAATGACGGTGACCTCCTCCAGCGGATTACTGGCGATGTTGAACGAGGCTCATCCTTCTCTTAAAGGCTGGCCCGAGATCTCCATCAGTGTTCCTATCATAAGAAAGGTTGGGGACTAATATTGGATGTGGAAAAAATATGATTTTTTTGTTGGGAGACATTAAAAATTAAGGAAGATAGTTCGCCATAGGTAAATTCCATGTGAAAAGAACCATGGGTCAAGGTATTGTCCCGCTTATTTTTACGTACTTTTATGTATCATTGTATATTACTGTATACCTATAACACACTTATACGTGCACACACAAGTAGGGGTCTTTCGCGGAAACAGTCTCTTCATTCTTTGGAATGAGGGCTAGGCTGCATACGGTATAACCTCCCTAGACATTGTCCTAAACGGTATTTACTGGGTATGGTTGGTTGATTGATTGATTGATATATTGGAGTCTTTTATGGTTATTTGTGTTATTTATTGTCAGGCTACACAATTTTTTATATTATCATTTTTTTTCATAATATGCATCATGTAACACAAGTCCCGCTCTCCTATTCCAAGTGATTGTGTTTTGGATCTTCATATACAAAGAATACTACATGTGACGAGTTTGATTGGTAGACTGAATCTATTTCTATAATCTTCTTATAATTTCAGAATTTAAAATACTACAAAATAAACAATTCCTTTTAACATATTATAAATATAATATAAATTTATAAAGAAGAATAATTCGATTTTATAGATAATATATGTGATAGTACATATGACTCCTAGAAGGACTCGGACCAAACTCCTGCCTCCATCCAGTCCCGCTTACCCCTAGTCCGGACTAATGGTTCCCAGCGGCCCAATCCTTGAGAGTCCCAACACATGAGACACATGTCCAAACGCGTGATGGATACAACTATCATTGATCAATCACGAGAATAATCAGGGTACATATCAAAGGATCCTTTGAACAATCCTCAGCCATTCCCGTCCTGACACGTGTAAGGCATCCACATCAGTCTGGCGTCCTCCGCTCCCAGAACCAACGACTACGATTTAAAGGTTCCAACCCCTAAACCCTACCCTTGGACTATAAATAGCCCAAGGAGAAGAGGTTTTGGGGTTAATCACTCTCATACACTCATATATACACACATCCATCTTGCATTCCTATTTATCTTCATATTCCCTAAAGCGAGTTCTTACTCTCACACTAGAGGTGACACATGACTCAAACCTCCCTTCCAGTGTTATTTTGCAGAAACCCCACAACGGCTAAACCATAACCGCAACGAATGATCCAAACGCCGTGTTGAAGGAGCAGCCCCACAAACCGGACTTATGACGCTAGAAGGAGGGGTCTCCATCCTTGGGTGGTGTCCCTGGATTCACCTTCACCAACAAGCTCTTAAAAAAATCCATTTCTTTAACATGTAATAACCCAAGCAACTTAGCTCTCATAAACATGAATGTTGTTCATTTTACCCATGTTTGTTTGCACTCGTTATTTTAGGTCACGTTTGTGTGAGCCCTGTTTTGTTGATTTAAGTCACGTTTGTGTGTGCTAAAGATAATTTTGATCATTTTAGAATCCCAAGTTTGCTTTAATTGCATATTTCTTTTGTGTTTTAAAACCCAGCTACACTTATTTTACTATATTGTTAACCAGTTTCAGAAAGTTATTTAAACCAGTCCCAGAAAGTTGTTTGTTGTTGTTCTGGGTAATTTTCGCTATTTTCAAAAAGCAATCTTAGATCGATATTGTTAGCTTGAAATTTTGGCCAAATTTTTGTTAGTACATTTGAAACAATGGCAAGAGCAGGAAAGAATACTGCTAGAAGACCCTTTGTAAGTACCCAGGTCCAGGATCCGGACTACTCCCAGGCACAGGACCCGGGAGCTGACACACTTCGAAGCAACCATTGACACATACACCCATTATGGAGAGAGTAATAATTGAAGGGTTTCGAGCACATAAAAGCAACGGAAACAGTAATTAAAAACGTGAAAAACAAGTATTTTCGAAACCCACCACAGGATCCATGCAAAAAACAGATATTCAATTTGTAGATCAGATTGTTTACCTTAAGAAGCTTTAAAAATTAGTTGAATAATGGAGATCCAAAGATTGTTCAATCACCACGCATCCCGCTCTCGCGATCTACGCTCTATCGGTATCCACACGAATGCTTGAAATCAAGGATTGAATGTGTACTAGCACAAACTCGTTTCTTCTTTCTCTCTCCATCTTCTCTTTTGGTGGCTAAGGTTTTTTTAGTAAAAGTCTTGCACCCAAAATCAGCCACACAAGAGATATTATATATAGAGAAAAAGAATTATAACTCTTAACTAATTAGGAGTTATTATTAATTTGAAATTCCTATTTGTATAATAATTAAGTCACACTTAATTATTTAACAACTGAATTTCATAATTGATATTAGTAAATTTGAATATTATTATTTATCTAATTAATTAAGTCATACTTAATTAATATAAATAATATGAACTACTTTAGTTTATTTTAAATCCAATTTAAATTAAATAATCCTTCAAGCATTCTTTGTGTGTGACCTTATAGGTTATTATTACGTTAGCAATATATTTTAAATCTAATATAAAATTGTAAATAATGAGCGGCATCTAGTGATACATCATTGTTATCCAAGTAATAATAATTGAATCGGTGATCGATTAAACCTTTCTTGAATAATGTACAATGTAATATAATCCCTTTAACCAAATATTATAGATTAAACTAGAGGCATGTAATGTGTCATCCTCATCATAGTTAAATCCAAGTTTTCTTGATCAATGAGTAGACTATCATATCAAATCAATATTTGAGCGTGGCCACGCATTTCATAGTATAGCTCGCACAAGAGGCCAATAATATCACTCCTAAAATATGAGGGTTAAATCTCATCTAGATCATTCATATTTCTCATACGATTCATAATATACCCAATGTCCTTTTTTATCATTACCTGGTCAAGGATAACTTTTAATGGAATCAATGTATATTAATTCTCGTATAGAAATATAATGACTTCAGGTCTAAGGACCATTACATCATTATCACTATGAGAATTACTTCTGACATAACAGACATGTAGAATCTCACACCGGGTATGTCCAACACCATGTACATATACATATGCCTGTGTCTTTGACTTTAGTATCACTATACCTATGATCAATGAGATGTGATCATCAGTCAACAAACACACCAGTCTTAATGCATTATTATTGTCCCTTAATAATAATACTCGACTAGGGACATTTAGGATTATTGATACTATTCTCATAATCTAATTTCTAAGTCACGTACTTAGAGATATAGAATTGAATATCATATGCCAATGACATTTATTAATCTAACATTTATATCGTAGTAAATTAAGAATTAATAAATTATAAAAGGAATAATCGATAGAAAATCAATACTATTAATCCAAATGTTTTAAACTAAAATATCATAGTGTTGTCTCTAGGGCACAAACACTAACAATCTCCTAGTTGCACTAGAGCCAATCACTCATGTATCTAATACTGATGGAACTAGTATGACCATCGTGCTTCTGCTGCGACAAAACCTTAGTCAGTGGGTCTGCAACACTATCATTACTATACACTTTACATTTATATCCCATTGATCATTAATCTCATAAATAAGGTGATATCGCTTAAGGACATGCCTAAACAGTCTCCTTGGCTATTTCGAATGCATCAATATATTCGGCTTCCATTATAGAATCATCAATGTTCTTGTTGTGAACTATTCAAGCTAACATCAATTATATTTAGACAAAACACAAAATAGACATAAACACATAATCATCATTGTATGTCCAAAAATTAGGTTCAGAAACTAGCATCAGTGTAACCCTTTACAACTAGTTCCTTATATTCTCCATACACCAAAAATAAATCTTTAGTCCTCTTTAAGTACTTAAGAATTTTCTTGAAAACTATCTAGTGACGCTTACCTGGATTAGACCGGTATCTGATCGTCATGTTCAAAGCATATGAAACATCAGGATAAATACGTATCATTGTACACATTATAGATCCAATTGCTGACGCATCTGGAACTTTCTCAAACGGCCCTTATCATCTAATGATTTGGGGGCAATTATCTTTTGAGATCACTATCCCATGAGATATCGAAACATATTCTTTCTTTGTCTATTGTATCATAAAATGATGTAATACTTTATCAATGTATTTACTCCGACTAGGTCGATTAATATCTTTAATCTATCTCTATAGATCTTGATCCCTAATATATAGGTAGCATTACCTAAGTCTTTCATCGAAAAACTATTTCTCAACCAAGTCTTAACAGCCTGTAGAGAAGGTATGTCATTACATATCTGTTATATGTCATCTACATATAATAATAGGAATGTCACATGGCTCCTACTAACCTTCTTGCAAATATATGGTTCATCTTTGTTTTGAATAAAGCAAAACTCTTTGACCGTTTTATCAAAATAAATATTCATTCTCCTTGAGGCTTGCTTCAATCAATAAATAGATAGAAGCAACTTACAAACTATCTTAGCAAACTTTGGATTGAAAAAACCCTTAGGTTGTATCATATATACATCCTCTTCAAGGCTCCCATATAAGAAAGCGGTTTTGACATCCATTTGCCAAATCTCATAATCAAAGTAAGCAACTATTGCTAACAAAATCCTGATGGACTTGACCATAGCAATTGGTGAAAAGTCTCATCATAGTCTATACCATGAATTTGTTTGAAATCTTTTGCCACTAGTCGCACCTTATAGGTCTGTACTTTACCATCCATGTCAGTTTTCTTCTTGAAAACCCACTTGCACCCTATAGGTTTTACCCCTTCGAGTGGATCAACTAAAGTCAATACTTTATTTTGATACATGGATTTCATCTCAGATTTCATGGCCTCTAGCCATCTCTTGGAGTCTAGATTGTTCATAGCATCTTGATAGATGAGAAACTTATCGTGATACGTAAACATCACATCACCATCTTGAGTCAAAAGAAATCCATAATTTCTCCTAGACTCATGGTGAATCCTACTAGATCTACGAATAACATGTGTTTCCAGAACAGGACTACTTTCAACATTTTGATGTACATCCTGATCTTATTCCAACTCTGGTTCAATGTTATCATATGGTTCTCGATCTTCATCAAGATGTATTGTCCTCCCACTGATTTTCTTAGAAAGTTGTTCTCCCTCAAGAAATACAGCAGTCCGAGCAACAAACATTTTATTCTCAGAAGGATTATAAAAACTATACCATAGTCTCACTTAGGTATCCCATAAAATAACATCTATCTAATTTTGGTCCAAGCTTTTCAGAGGCTAAATATTTTACAAATGCTTCATATCACCAAATTTTATCATAATGACATGATATGACATTTATCAATCTATATCTCATACGGAGTATTTTGAACCGCTTTAATCGGAACTTGGTTAAGTGTATATCCAGCTGTTTCTAGAGCATAACCAAATAAACTGAATGGAAGATCCACTTGACTCATCTTCAATCGCACTATGTCCAACAAGGTACGATTTCTCCTCTCAGAATCTCTATTCTGTTGAGGTGTTCTAGAAGGAGTAAGTTATGATACACTATCACACTCATTCAAGAAGCTCTTGAAATTGAGGTTTAAGTATTCTCCTCCGCGATCTGATCGTAGAACTTATATATTTTCCTCTGTTTGCTCTTCTACTTCAGCCTTATATTCTTTGAACATTTCAAAAGGATCAATTGTTCTTCATAAGATATACATTTCCATACCTACTGAAGTCAATAGTAAATGTTATGAAGTAGTAAAAGCCACCCCTTTCCATTATACACATTCGACCACATACATCATTATGTATAAGTCCTAATCGTGCAGTGGCCCTTTCACCTGATCAGGTAAAAGAAGCTTTAGTCATTTTGCCAATGAGACAAAGTTCGCATCTTCCATATGATTCAAAATCAAACTTATCCAAGTATCCATCTATATATAACTCATAAATTCGTTTCTCATTAATATGGCATAACGACAATGCTAGAGGTAATGTTTGATTTGAGCCATATTAGAACATATAAATTGTTAACTAATTGTGCAACATTATAAGCCTTATCATTAAAATAGAACAAATAACTATTGTTTATTTAATTAAAATGAAAACCTTTCTTCCTGACAAGAAATTGATTTAATGTATCCGCTAAAAGCAGACACATAATAACAATTTATCAAGTTCTCAGTCTCGCCTTATGGGAAAAATTAGGTATCGAGTTCCTTCAGCAACAAATTTTGCTCTAATTCTAACCCGATATCTGAAGCTTGACCATTGCTAGTCTTCTTCTTTAGATCTTCCAAATAAGCTCAATAATTTAACTTCTAATCATCCAGTTATTTTCACAGAAATGACAATCATCTCCTTTAGCAACGCCACTATCAAGCTTCAAAAGCCCTTTGGGATTGGACTTTGGTTTGGCACCGAATAAGATCAAATCTTCACCTTGCCTGTCCACCTTCCTTTCCCATTTGCATTCCATGTGTACACCATCAATATGGACGTAATTTATGCCTTTATCGTATTATTTTCAGCAGTTCTAAACATGTCTAACAACTCAGTGAGTGTTCTTTCTATCTCATTCCTTTTGTTCTTAACAAACTGAGAATAAAAGTTGTTCAAAGATTATTTGATCAAATCAAGCTGAGTCTCTGGACCATTCTTGAAACCCAAAAATATCAAGGTACATATACCTATCATCTTTAGAACATATGGTCCAACCGGATATTATTCTCCCATTAATGCAAAAGTATGGTGCCTTATTATTGTCAAATCTTTCTGACGAGCCTATCCTTCAAATATTCTTTGAAGGTGCTCAATCATATCATAAGCATCATTATGCTATTGTTCGTTCTTAATCTCAACACTCATAATTACAAGCATGAGACATGAAACATCAGTTGCATAATCAATTCACTTTTGGTAAGCATTTTGTTCAACACATATTGCATTCTCAGCTAGAAGAAATAAGGGAGGGGTTTGAGTGACATCCTTAAACCTGAGGACAATCCTCAAGTTCCCATGTTAATTGAGGAAATTATTTCATGTCAGCTTGTCCTTCTCAAGGACTATTACATTGAGTAGTCATTTGTGTTATTTGTCATTTGATATCTACAATATTAAACTGCATAAAATGAATTAGTCTACAGATTATCATCAAATTATGTTCAAGTGATTATTCATATAAATATATATTCATAATATATATCTCCCACTTTTTTTATCAAATTAATAGCCCTAACTTTTAATTCGGAAAGAATATCTTCTATATATTTTCAAGTGAGCCAAGATCCATATTTCACCATGCGTTCGGTCAGCTTTGGCTTTCCTCCTAAAACATGATTATTTAGGTAGACAACATTTATCAATTATATCAACTATATAACTCTTGGATAGCTTGGAAGAACGCTATTTTTTCATATTTATCTAATAAATCTCGCCTAACTCTATGCCTCTAAGTTCACAATCCTATTGTGGTAACTTAGTTAAGTCAAACCCAATAGTCAAAAAGTATCAATATACTTCAACACATCTCCCACGATAGATGGGAGTACTTCGCTTTGGCGAACCCACTCCTTATCGATCTAGGGGTTAACGCATTAGACTCATTAGAAGGCATCTGATCAACTTAATATTAACTTTAGGGTTTTGTTAATTTTAAAATGATCACAGTCCCATCATAAAGAGATTCCCAATTTTTCCTTGAATAAAATACTTCAAATCAATATTCGTCAATGGTTTGGTTTCCAGGTAGTGAGGGAGTCACAACGGTCTTGCTTAAAACCCACAACCTTACAAGTTCAATGAACTCCCTTTTGACAAAATCGCCACATGTCAGTAATAAAGAAAATTTGTATTTTATTCTGTGTTTCATAAACACGAGAATCTCATAATCATTTATTCATTTTAAAATCTTGAGTTGTTCTAGATTTTATCTTGTTTAGCAAGCATGGCATGGGTGTTGTATCTAATGCATACATCCTTAATCTAATTAAGCATGCATCTTTATAAACTACTCTACACATATATTCACCATATGAGCATATATATTTAAAGTGTGATAAATTAAATATGGTTGGTTATGCTTCATCCTATGTGATCTTTATCAAGCTAATGACAAAGATCTAGGTCAATCTAAGGTGGAAAATAAATACAGACTAACTATTACATGCCTTCTTTCTTGTATTGCTTCCTTGGATGGCCTCCATGTGGGATTACCCTTCCTTGATCTTCAAATCTTCATGTCTTCGTGTACATTACAAGAATGAAATATAAAATTAATGTAATCAACTTACAAGAAGAACTCGAGTTACATTCGATATTTAATAATTACAAAATCGAACGACATGCAAGCCGTATTTAAAAAAGACAAAACCATTAACCTAAGATCATAAGCCATAACCATCCACCATTCTCAATTAACACATAAGAACATGTTAGAACAAATAATCTGATCTTAACATATCATACCCATCATGATCAAATCATAAAAACCAAATATGGAAAAAAATCAGAAAATTTGAAATTAAATCTGATAACATTAAATCGCAGATTACAGGGTTTAAATGGTGTCAAATGCCTTACAGATCAGTCGATGATAGCTTTAGCTATCTATTTCGTTCAGAGGCTCGATTCTATAGGAAATAGTGTATTCGTTCGCCAAAATTGGACATCAGACCCGTATTTCAGCAAATCCGCTGCATCCAATTCAGAATCATATCAAATACGATTCTTATAATAAGAAGAAACACAAAACATGTATATATTAGTATATATACATATTATATAATCATCATATGATTATACAACTCTCATGAATATCATATATTCAAAACATATACATACATACGCATATATAAACATAACAACATGTAAAATATACAAAATCGCATATATAACAGTCATGGATTATTGTATACATGTTATCATCATAAAACCAGTAAACACATAAACAAATTAAACACTTTTCGCAGGTAACTCTGATACCATTGAAGGGTTTCGAGCACATAAACGCAATGAAAACAGTAATTAAAAACGTGAAAAACCAGTATTTTTGAAACCCACCGCAGGATCCATGCGAAAAATGGATATTTAATTTGTACATCAGATTGGTTATCTTAAGAAGCTTTACAAATTAGTTGAATAGTGAAGATTAAAAGATTATTCAATAACCATGCATCCCGCTCTCGCGATCTACGCTCTATCGGTATCCACACGAATGCTTGAACTCAAGGATTGGATGTGTACTAGCACAACCATCTTCTCTCTTGGTGGCTAGGGTTTTTTAGTAAGAGTCTTGCACCCAAAATCAGCCACACAAGAGATATTATATAGAGAGAAAAAGAATTATAATTCTTAACTAATTAGGAGTTATTATTAATTCGAAATTCCTATTTGTATAATAATTAAGTTACACTTAATTATTTGACAACTGAATTTCATAATTGATATTAGTAAATTTGAATATCATTATTTATCAAATTAATTAAGTCATACTTAATTAATATTTTAAATAATTCGAACTACTTTAATTTAATTTAAATCCAATTTAAATTAAATAATCCTTCAAGCATTCTTTGTGTGTGACCCTATAGGTTATTATTACGTTGGCAACGAATTTTAAATCTAATATAAAATTGTAAACAATGAGCGGCATCTAGTAATAAATCATTGCTACCCAAGTAATAATAATCGAATCGGTGATCGATTAAACCTTTCGTGAATAATGTACAATATAATATAAATCCCTTTAACCAAATATTATAGAGAATATAATCCCTTTAACCAAATATTATAGATTAAACTAGATGCATGAAATGTATCATCCTCATCATAGTTTAATCCAAGTTTCCTTGATCAATGAGTAGACTATCATATCAAATCAACATTTGAGCGTGACCACGCATTTCATAGTCCAACTCACACAAGGGGCCAATAATATCACTCCAAAAATAGGAGGGTTAAATCTCATCTAGATCATTCATATTTCTCATACGATTCATAATATACTCAATGTCCACTTTTATCATTATCTGGCCAAGGATAACTTTTAATGGAATCAATGTATATTAATTCTCGTATAGAAATATAATGACTTCAGGTCTAAGGACCATTACATCATCATCACTGTGAGAATTACTTCTGACAGAATAGACATGTAGAATCTCACATTGGGTATGTCCAGCACCATGTACATATACATATGCCTTTGTCTTTGACTTTAGTATCACTATACCTATGATCAATGAGATGTGATCATCAGTCAATAAACACACCAGTTTTAATGCATTATTATTATCCCTTAATAATAATACTCGACCAGGGACCTTTAGGGATATTGATATTATTCTCATAATCTCATTTCTAAGTCACGTACTTAGAGATATAGAATTGCATATCATATTCCAAGGACATTTATTAATCTAATATTTATATCGTAGTAAATTAAGAATTAATAAATTATAAAGGGAATAATCGATAGAACATAAACATTAATAATCCAAATGTCTTAAACTAAAATATCATAGTGTTGTCTTTAGGGCACAAACACTAACAATAATACCCCGGGATGCCAGGAGCCTTATTGAGCTAAACCAATACAAGTATACCAATGATCCAGTTGTTGAGGAGCACATGGCTAACCTAACCATTAATGAACTAGCTCAAGCAATCCGGGTCTACAGGCAAGAGCAAGCCCGGGTTCAGGAGGAAGCCGGACATGAGGAGGAACCGGATGAGTCTGGGGACTCCCAGCTATCTCGGAGCAAAAGGGAAGAAGAACCAGAAGAATCAAAGCAATAAGAAATTAAATGAAGCAGTCAAACAGAAGAGATTGGAAGAAATGAGAGAACAAATCAGAAAAGAAGAAGAAGCAAAGCTTGAGCTAAAGATCCAACAAATAATGTAGCTCGAAGAAGAGAAGCTACTGCAAAGTCCTGGACCAAGAGGACCCGGAGGGACCCCACCCCCGAGGTCATCTCCGATGATGAGGAGAATTAGAAGGACCTTAAGGATATGATTTATGAGCTGCAAAGAAAGATGGACAAAGACTCTAGAATGAAAGTTGGGGAAACTCTAACACCATTCAGCCACTCCTTGGAGGCTATTCCCCGGTAGAGTGACCTGAAATATTATAATTTTGATCCATTCGACGGATTGGGAGACCCTGAAAAACACTTGAATTATTTTGAGCAAATTGCACAGATATACTACAACAATGACTTGCCAAATTCTAGGTTCTTTGCATCGACTCTTAAGGGAGGGGTCCATAGATGGTTTAGCTGGATCCCCTCCCGAAGCATGCACAACTGGAAGGAGTTTTACGGAGCCTTTCTTAGGAGGTTTCGAGCTAACAAAACACATGAGTTGCACATGTGTCACCTGAAAACTATCTGCCAGTATGACAATGAATCTCTCTCATCCTATATGAGGTGTTTCCAGGAAGCAATAGATAAGATCTCCAACTTAGTTAAGAGGGAAGCTCTGAGCATCTTTCGGAGGAACCTAGACCCGGAGCATTATGAAAGATTTATTGTAGAACTGATCAATAAAGAGCCTCAGAGTCGAGCTGCAGCTTACTCCATTGCTACCGGATTCATCAAAGAAACAGATGTGCTTCAAGCTATGAAGATGACCCAGAGTGGGGGATCTAGGAGTAAGAACTCTGATGACCGGCCGAACAGGGGTTACCATCAGGACAAAAAATTTAAACAAAGCCAGCAGAATCAGAAAAGACAGACTACTCCTATATTCCAAAGACTTGGTCCTCGGACGGAGTTCAAGAGTGACCAGTGACCAACCAAGCTATCCAAGGAGCCAAAGAAGGAGCCAGATTGGACTCTGTTAGATATATTTGAGATGTCATGTCTAATATATTTCATGTTTAGTTTTCAGATCTTAACAAACAGGAAATATCAGTACTTACTGGAATCAGTACTTACTGGAAGTCAGAACCTAAGGATTTCAGAACTTAGGTTATCAGAAGATAGATATCAAAACTTAAGTACGGGAGGACTTATAGTTAAAGAAGGAAGCTGATTTATAAGAAAGAAGATCGAGACTAAAACAAAAGAAGATATGCATGGAAAGAGTTAGAGGACTGAGAGAATTGTATAAGATATCTGATTGATATATTTTAGGAGACAGAATTATATTCCATATCAATTAGAAGTTATCTTGTAACTGTGTACTATATAAACACAGACATAGGTTTACACTAGATGTATTATCATTATCGAGAAGATCATACACTGTAACCTAGCAGCTCTCGTGATATTTGTTCATCACTGAGAGAGAACAGTTCCATTGTAACAGAGTTTATTATATTAAATATATCTGTTTACTATAACTTGTGTTCAAAATGATTTGATTGTATTAAACATTGTATTAAACATTGTATTCAACCCCCTTCTACAGTATTGTGTGACCTAACAATTGGTATCATAGCTTATTTTTTAACACACATACAGTAAAGATCCAAAACAATCATGTCTGAAGAAGCAGCTTAAGCATAAGCTGAAAGAAATAGGGAATGTCAACAAGGTAGAGGCAGCTAGGAAAAATAGGAATGGAAAGGAAGGTGTGAATAAAAGCAATAATTATATGCCTGTTCCTAATGCTCCTAGAAAGAAATATTATAACTGTGGAAACTCTAATCATCTTGCTTCTTTTTACAGGAAGAATAAGAATATAAACTCTTTACCTCCTAAGTCAGGAGTTAAGAGTCAGTTTGTTAGATTTAAGCCACAAAATCCTTATTTTCATTGTGGTAGTTTATGGCATTCCATTTATACTTGTAAGGAATATCATAGTTTGTACTATGATTATTATCAAATAAAACCTTCTTTGAAGAAAGTTACTTTAATTCCTTCTAGTGTAAAGTCTGATGCAAAGTCTGATATAAGTTTTGATAAAGAGCATGTTAGCATAAACTCTGATATTAAATCCGCTGCAAATGCTAAAAAATTTAAAAAGGCCAAAGGATCCAAGCAAGTCTGGGTCCTTAAAACTAACCATTAGTGGTCTTTGTGATTGCAGGGCAACAGGAAAAATATCCTAGTACTGGATAGTGGATATTCAGGACATATGACTGGAAATAAAACCCTGCTCTCAGAATTTGTGGAGAAAGCTGGCCTAGGAGTTTCTTACAGAGATGGCAACATGGGAAAAACTCTGGGATATGGCAATATTAATCTTGGGAATGTCATCATTGCAATAGTAGCTCTTGTCTCAGGACTTAAACACAATCTGCTGAGTGTGAGTCAAATCTATGACAGCGGTTATCATATGGATTTCTTTGAAGAACATTATGAAGTTGTAAGCAATTCTACAGGCAAAGTGTTTCTGAAAGGTTACAGGCATGGTAACATTTATGAAGCAAGGCTTTCAACAAGTTCTGATGGTTCTGCTTTCTGTCTGTTGAGTAGAGCATCAATTGAAGAAAGCTGGAATTGGCACAAAAGACTCTCTCATTTAAACTTCAGAAACATAAATGAGCTTGTAAAAAAAGATCTTGTGAGAGGACTGCCAAAATCAGTATTTGCTCCTGATGGCCTTTGTGATTCATGTCAAAAGGCAAAACAAAGAAAATCTTCTTTTAAGAGCAAAACTGAGTCATCAATTCTTGAGCCTTATCACCTACTACATGTTGATCTATTTGGTACGGTCAATGTCATGTCTATTGCAAAGAAGAAATATGCTATGGTTATAGTGGATGAGTTCACAAGGTACACTTGGGTGTACTTTTTGCACAAGAAGAATGAAACTGCATCTACTCTAACTGATCATGTCAGACAGCTGGATAAGTTGGTTAAAGATTCTGTTAAAATTATAAGAAGTGATAATGGCACTGAGTTCAAGAATTCAATCATGGAAGAGTTCTGCAAAGAGCATGGAATCAAACAGGAATTTTCTGCACCTGGAACTCCACAGCAAAATGGAGTTGTAGAAAGAAAGAATCTCATTGAAGCTGCACGAACTATGCTTGATGAAGCAAAGCTGCCAACCTACTTTTGGGCAGAAGTTGTGTAGACTGCTTGTTTTACATAGAATGCAACACCATATGAGATGGTGAAGAAAAAGAAGCCAAATCTGAAATACTTTCATGTATTTGGATGTAAGTGTTTTGTTTTTAAGACTCATCCTGAACAGCTGTCAAAATTTGATCTAAAAGATGATGAAGGGATTTTTGTTGGATATTCACTTTCTATAAAAGTCTTCAGAGTCTACAATTTAAGAACAAGGGTTGTCATGGAATCTATCAATGTATCTTTTGATGATAAGAAGATTACTGGACTTGAAGATTTCAATGATCACGATCAGCTGAGATTTGAAAATGAAGACTTAAATTCTGATTCTGTAAATTTTGATGACTTAAACTTTGATCCTGTAAGTACTCATGTCATTGAATCTATAGTGATAACTCCAAAGGAAAATGCACCTGTCCAGGGGGAGCAAGCTGAAGATCCTACCACATCTCAAGACTCTCAAGAAGCATCAGAACCTGTCATTGGCTTTTCCAGTTCTGATTCATCTAGTTCTGATGAGCTAAATTCTGATAATTCTGGAAACTCTGATACTTCAAATCCTAAAGGATCCAAGTCAAATTCTGAAGTCTCAGAGAGCATAACTACAGGGGGAGGATCAGAAAATGTTGATGGAGATAGCATGGATCATAGGGAAGGATCCAGTTCTAGAAGTCAACTTCAATCTGCAAGGAAGTGGACCAAATCACATACACCTGACTTAATTATTGGAGATCCTGAAGCAGGTGTCAGAACTAGAACTGCAACATCAAATGAATGTCTCTATCATTATTTTCTATCTTAGACTGAACCAAAAAAAGTGGAAGAAGCTCTTCATGATGCTGATTGGGTGCAAGCAATGCAAGAAGAGTTAAATGAATTTGAAAGAAATAAAGTCTGGACCCTAGTGCCAAGACCAAAGAACAAATCAGTTGTTGGCACAAAATGGGTGTTCAGAAACAAAACTGACGCTGATGGCATAATTACAAGGAATAAAGCAAGGCTGGTTGCTAAAGGCTACTCTCAACAGGACGGTATTGATTATGATGAAACATTTGCACTAGTTGCTAGATTAGAAGCCATAAGAAACTTTTTGACTTATGCTTCTCACAAAAAGTTTAAAGTCTTTCAAATGGATGTGAAAAGTGTTTTTCTTAATGGAGAATTGGAAGAAGAGGTGTATGTTGAACAACCTCCAGGCTTTATAGATTTAAAATTTCCAAATCATGTCTACAGGCTTGACAAAGCACTTTATGGCCTTAAGTAAGCTCTTAGAGCATGGTATGAGACTTTAGCTCAATTCCTTCTGGAAAGTGGATGTCACAGAGGTACAATTGATAAAACACTGTTCTATCTCAACCATGGAAAGGACTTACTTTTGGTACAGATATATGTTGATGATATCATATTTGGTTTTACAAATGCCAAACACTGTGAGAGGTTTGCAAAGCTAATGCAGTCAAGATATCAAATGAGTATGATGGGAGAACTTAGCTATTTTTTGGGACTTCAAGTCATGCAAAATGAAAAAGGTACTTTTATCTGTCAATCCAAGTACACCAGAAATTTACTGAAGAAATTTGGAATGCAAAATTGTTCAACTGCATCCAATCCCATGGCCACTGCAACCAAGTTAGATAAAGATACTGGTTCATCGGTAGATATTACTAACTACAGAGGTATGATTGGCTCTTTACTCTATTTAACTGCAAGTAGACCTAATATCATGTATGCTACCTGTCTTTGTGCAAGATTTTAGGCTAATCCAAGAGAACCTCACTTAATAGCTGTGAAAAGAATTTTCAAGTACCTTAAGGGTACAGCTGATCTGGGATTGTGGTATCCTAGAGAATCAGATTTTAAGCTAATAGATTACTCAGATGCAGATTTTGCAGGATGCAAAATAGACAGGAAAAGCACTAGTGGAAGCTGCCAATTTCTTGGAGGCAGATTGGTTTCTTGGTTTAGCAAGAAACAGAAGTCAATTTCTACATCAACTGCAGAAGCAGAATATATTACTGCAGGAAGCTATTGTGCACAGATTCTTTGGATGAAGAATCAGTTACTGGATTATGGGTTAGAATTTTCTAAAATCCCTATTTACTGTGATAATCAAAGTGCTATTGCAATGACAGGTAATCCATTTCAACACTCAATGAAAAAGCACATCAGCATTAGGTACCATTTCATAAGGGAACATGTGATGGAAGGTACAGTGGAATTGCATTTTGTTCCAATAGATCAACAACTAGCAGATATCTTCACAAAATCACTATATGAAGCTACTTTTACAAGATTGGTAAATGAACTTGGAATGGTTTCAGGTTCTTTTTCTAAATCTGCTTAGTTTTTGTTCTCATGCATCAGACTTTATGATCAGTGTTTACAGATTATCTTATCTCCATGTAATCTGTACTTAATTTGAAAATTCATTAAATGCTGATTGTTATCTGATCTGGATCTTTAAACTCTTATAGTGTTTTGAATGTTCTATGCGTATTCAATCCAATGAGGATAAATGTGCTAGATGTTGACCTAGTAGTCTTTAACATACTAGAAATCCCATGTTTTAATTAGTTTTTTATGTGGAAACTCATTAACATAGGCAAATTCTAATTTTGAGCTTAGTCAAGTTTACTTTGTGTATCTTATTACTAAGTCACAAAATAGATTCTTGCTTCTTATCTGTCAAATTCTGATGTCAGTAAATCTTAAGGATGCACTAAATGCTGATAAGCCTCACTTATCAAAAGAAAATAAAAGAAAAGTCAGGTACTCCTTTGAGATCGAGAGTAAAAATGTGGAAGGGAAGACCTAAGTGCATTGCTGGTATTAAGTAATATGCAATAGAAAAGCAAATAAATTTTCTTGGTGACTTTTCACATTCTCTGATTACTGGAGAAATACTCTAACAACTGCATAAATTCTGATAAGCAGACGTGACTCACTTACACTGAGAAGCCACTGTAAAAAGGAATTTCAAAAGATGTATAAAATGAGCACAAACAGTTGAGGTGGACTCTTGCATGAATTTGTTCTATAGTAGACTTCATGATTGATGACAAATTTTAAGCACTATTCTTAGTTATGCCTTATTTCTAAGATGTACTGAAGTTTATCAGACTTTAATCTTTATCTGATATTCTGCTGAATGCACACACTTGCACTCCATATGAATGATGAAAATTATTGTGGTGATTAAGTTGTTTTTAACAAATAGTTAAGTGTCATTTGCATAAATTCTGAGGACAAGTTCTGATGGAAGTTCTGATGATTAAACTCTTAAGAAAACAAGTCAGTACTTGTCTGAAGAATCACAGAAAATATATTAACTTTTTGAGTTGATAAGCCATATTCTGATGACTGTTAAAATCTGATACAAGTTAAGTTCTAATATTAAATCCTGATGAAATTCTTGATGCTTACATGGCATTATTCTTTACTTGACTTATTTGTGGTAAAAACTGAAACAGTCATATTTAATCAGAATATTTAGGTGAGATAAAAACAGTCATAATAATTATGGTTTAGTGGTAAACGTGTTTGTCCTGAAAAACTGCATGTGCACTGTAATTATTGCTTATTTTACGTGCCCATTAACTCTTGCTTTAACTTTTTACTGACTGTCACACGTCGCCAGGTGTAAAGTGTATCCCATGCTTCAAAAATATAATTGTTGAGTGGAGAGAGTATATATATGGGAGTTAAAAGATTTTCTAATCTTTTACTTACTTTTCTATTCTTAATCTCTTTTATTCTCTCTCTCTAATATTCTCTGAAGCGTTTTCTTGCAGGACTTTTATCAAACACCTTGCAAATACTATCTTTCTCACTTAATTTCTTACAGAGATGGCACCAAAAGACTTGATTTTCAATGGAGCTAACTTTGTTCCTAACAACTACTCTTCTATTCTTAGCAAGGCTGAAGCTCCATCGGAACTTCACTTTATTCAGGATTTCCTTGCTAATTCTGATATTGGGTATGCTTTGACCCAACCTGAAGTAATCTCTGGAACCTAAGTGTTGGAGTTTTGGAGAAGTGGAATCTATGATGATGGTGGTGCTCAAGGGTCCCCAAGTATTATCTTAACAACAGGGGAGGATGAGCATGTCGTGACTTTGGCTACTGTTCGCCAAGCAATGAAGTTGCCTGAGAACTGCGCTTATACAACAGTTGAGGAGCCAGTTCTTCAAAATATGATGGCCAGTCTGGGGTATGAAAAGACATTGGCAAAGCTGGGTCAATTGAAGAGATGTTTCATAAGGAGGGAATGGAGTTTCTTCTTTGATTGCATTACAAAAACCTTCACCAACAAATGTTCTAATTTTGATGCAATCCCCATACTCAGTCAACAAATCAGGTATGCTCTCATTAATCAAACGGATTTTGATTATGCAAGTTTTGTTTTAGTCTTTATTGGGGATAGGATGACAGAAGATAGGAATACTGTCTATTTTGCTAGATTCTGTCAGCTTATCTATAGTGTTTGTTGTTCTGATAAGCCCCAATTAGCTAGTGAATCAATTTCACCATTTAGACTAGCTAAAAGAGCTTTTAATGACTTATTATCTACTAATAATAAAAAGGCTATGTTAAGACCCCTCCAAATTCCTTTATCTGTCAAACAAGCCTTAATAACCTATGATCCAGTTACATACACTGCACTTTATCCTGATGTCCAACCATCTGAACCTCAACCATCAGCCCCTACCACCACTACCCAAACACCTCAAACTTCTCAACCACAACCAAAATCTACCATCAGGACATCTTTCAAACCATCAACTCAATCATCTCAACCTGAATCATCAGCACATACCATCAGATCTACATCTTTCAGGCCAAAGAGGACAAAGTTTGTTCCTCAACCACCACAAAAGAGAAGGAAGATGATTCTCATAGATGAATCTGATAGTGAAGCGGAAACAATTGAAGCACAGGTTCATGCATCAGATCCTGTGATAATTGAAGCTGAGAATGTTACTTCTCATAAAGAAACAGCAGCTCAAAGTTCTGATACTTTGAAAAGAAAGAAATCTGTAAGTTCTGTTGCTGCTGAAGCAACTCCTTCATTGGCAAGGAGATTGAAGAAAATGAAGGCTAGGAGGTATTTGGCTAAGGCTCCATCAGAGGATACTGAAGAAGCTAAGGAAGGGGATCAGGAATCTCTGATCTCACAAGAACCAATTATCATTGAAGCCCTTCCAGCTCAAGCCAAAGCCACTGCTAATGATACAGTGGTTACCCCTCTTGTCTCTCCTATTAAAGCTACAGATGATGCTAAATAACAAACTAAAAACTTTGAGATAGATATTCACAATTTGAATATACCAAATGTTCTTTATCTGGAAGCTCCATCTACAGAAGCTCAGCCATCTACAGTAAACTCTCCAATCTTAGATGCTGAGAGATCATCTACACCAGCTTTGGAGATAAATTCTGATGCTCAGAATTTAGATAATATTATTCCTGAATCTCTAGTTGCTCCAGTTGAGACTTCAGTTCCCATTCTGGGCAAGGAAGAATTGGTGAAGAAATTTGTTGAAAAGGAAGAACCTATTCCTTGGGAGGATACTCACAGAGGAGTGGAGTGGACCAAGAAGTGGAATGACACTGATTTCATTCCAAGCTCTAAAATTCTGACAGAGCATATTGCTAAAGCTGATGAGTTTCTTACAAATGCTGATTTAAAGACACAACTCAAGATCACTGCTCTATCTATCAAACATCTTTGAGGTCTAAATTCTTCAACTCATGAAAAGGTTGATACACTAAAGGAACATGCAGATAAGCTAGATCTACAGATCAAGCTTGACAAGAATAGATATATCAGACCTACTGTTGAGAAAGTTGAAGCCATTGAGAAGATTCAAGAGAAGCAACAGGCCAAAATTGATGAGGTCCTGGCTAACCAAGCTTCTCAGAAAGCTCAATTGGATGAAATCCAATCTTCAATTGAACTTCTTCTCTCTCTCTTACTTCCTAATGATGCCAAAAAGGGGAAGAAGGTAGTTAAGTCCAAATGCTCTCCTACTCAAATACTGAAGAAAAAGGATGATAAAGGTGACGACCAGGAAAACTCTGATAAGAGCAGAGGTCAAGGAAAAGTTTAAGGAAAATCTTCTACACAGAACAAGTCAAGTTCTGATGTTGTGAATGCTAAAAGTGAAAAGTCAAGTTCTGATAAGCAAAGTCTGATGTCAAGTTCTGATATTCTGATTCAGTCAGGATCTAAAGACTCTCAGAAGTTTTTACAAACTCTGAAGCTAAAGGGGAAGCAGACTACTATTTATTAAAAATATCCTAAAATCCAGACACTTGATGAGGAGATAGCTAGAAGATTATTTCTAAAATAAAATCCAGGAATAGATTTAGAAACTCTCAAGGAGGAAGAAATTCTGTTGCAAAGAAACCTTCAAGGCCTAAGGAAAAAGGCATTGTGATCAGGGGAAAGTCAAATTCTGAGACTTCAAAGTTCAAGACTAGATCACAAACTAAGATTGATCCTAAGTCAAAAGGAAAAGAAAAGGTTGGTGAACCTTTAAAGATTGAGAAAAAGATAAGTTTTTTTGTTCTAGTCTATCAAACTACAATGCATGATGATGATTTGATAGAAGATGAAACTGTTCAAATTCTGAAGAGAAGAAAGATAATTGAGGAATCTAAAACAACCTCTGACACTGCTCAAGTTGTTCAGAATGAAGAACAGCAAGTTACAAAAGAAACAGCAAATTCTGATCAAGTTGATTTGAAAAAGATGACAATTGCTGATAAGAAGAAGCTGTTATGGAAGAAAGCTACTCCAGTTGAACCAAAATCCAATCTTATGATTAATCAACTCGCAACATTTGGGTTGAGAACCAAGCAACCTAGAGATAGAGCTGGATTAGGTTCTGATGAAGAGAAGATACAAACAGGAGTAGAAGTTACTCTAAGAGATCCTTACATATTGACAGACAAACCATATGAACAAATCAAACAAAAGCACCTTGACAAAGTGTTGTCTGCTCAAATTGTGATATATGCTCATGATAAAGATAATCTAAAGGAGAAATTGATTTTATTTCTCAATGATGGACTAACTTACAGACTAGTTGATACTGATGTGCTAAAGAAGTCTGACAGAGAGCTTCAATATATTCACTATCTTCTGGAAGTAAAATCTGATGTTACGAGAAGATGGTCAGAATACATTTTGAAGGCTGTAAGAGATCTACTTAGAATCTCTGGTACAAAGACTTCTCCGTATATACCAATGATTACTGAAGGTGATGGAAGAGAAATTCCTATGATGAAGAACTCAACTAAAATGGAAGTTATTTTGAAAAGAAGATGCTTATGTTATAATGAAAACTCTTCACATCTTAGAATTATCAAACATAGTGATGGACTTGAAAGAACATCAATTCAAGCTCTCAGAACAGCCATTTATCAAATTGTTGATAGTAAAGATGAAGAACTGATGCAGGTCAAAGCACAGTTAGTTAAAGTTCTGAGAAAAACTGAAGATAAGCTGGTAAAAGATTTTGTTAAAAAACATTATGGATTCAGATTGATCCATTGATGTTGGTAAAGCTACAAGGACTGTAAGTTGTAGTTAATAGTTTTATCAAACTCTTATTGCATTTGAACTTAAATGTTTTTGACATCATTAAATCTATTAACTTGTATATTTTTGCACAATTTACAAGTTGGGGAGATTGTTCGATATATTTGAGATGTCATGTCTAATATGTTTCATGTTTAGTTTTCAGATCTTAACAAACAGGAAATATCAGTACTGACTGGAATCAGTACTTACTCGAAGTCAGAACTTAAGGATACCAGAACATAGGTTATTAGAAGATAAATATCAGAAGATAGATATCAGAACTTAAGTACGGGAGGACTTATAGTTAAGGAATGAAGCTGATTTACAAGAAAAAAGATCGAGACTAAAACAAAAGAAGATATGCATGGAAAGAGTTAGAGGACTGAAAGAATTGTATAAGATATCTGATTGATATATTTTAGGAGACAGAATTATATTCCATATAAATTAGAAGTTATCTTGTAACTGTGTACTATATAAACACAGACATAGGTTTACACTAGATGTGTTATCATTATCGAGAAGATCATACATTGTAACCTAGCAGCTCTCGTGATATTTGTTCATCACTGAGAGAGAACAGTTCCATTGTAATAGAGTTTATTATATTGAATATATCTGTTTACTGTTACTTGTGTTCAAAATGATTTGATTGTATTAAACACTGTATTCTACCCCCTTCTACAGTATTGTGTGACCTAACAGACTCTACTAAATATAACCCAGGAGGAAATCCTGAAGGAAATAAAAGATAAGTCATTCTATTACCCGTCGAAGCCAATGCAGACTCCTCCGAAGAGTAGACCTTACAATAGACAGTGCGACTATCATGAAACACACAACCACAAGACTCAGAATTGCATCCCTCAAGTACTTCATCGAGGAGAAAGTCAAGAAAGGGAAACTCAATAAGTACTTAGTAAGGGATAATAGACAAAGAGGAGAAGGACCAAAAAAGGGAAAGAATGTAGTGAATGTAGTCTTGGGGGGCTCCCACTCCCCATCATGGAGCCCAGACTCAGGGGACGAGTGTTGAGCAAGATTGAAGCTGTATGTATAACTCAACAATACTGGTTTGGATAACTCAACATAGAACAAGGACTTTGAAATAATATATGTTCCACTAGAATCAGTACAAATTGTTTATTGGGCATATACACAAAGGTTTTGGTAGCTGTAGTGAAGAAGACGTCAACAGTGATCCATATGAAGTTCATTAATATGTTCAGGCATCGGAGGAATAAGGTTGGAGTCATTCGACGAAGTTATCAGGATCAGTGTGAAGACCCTAAGGATTTCTAGTGAAGTTGGTTATATTTGGTAGAAGACTTAACAGTGGTTTGTACGGGTATAATACGAAAGCCTGAGAGCGGAATTAGTTATCTGTGAACCAGACCCTTGCACTAGACGTCAGTTATCCGTGAAAGGAAACAGAGTATTATTTTTAGAAATATTATTAAGTGGTTTTTGTACTCGAGAAGACTGGAAATATTTTAAAGTACAAAATCCCGGAGATTAGAAGGCTTGAAGATACAAAGGAGTACAACTCGAGGATTTACATGATTTATTTTAATCTATGGCTGATTTTTTATTAAATGAATAAATGAGAACCAATTCATTTATTTATTTAATTTCGCATCAACATTTGATTTTGGAAAAATAAATTAATATTTGATTTTTTAATTAAATAAATAAATGAAAATCTAATTCATTTATTTACTTATTTTTCAAATGTTTTATTTATTTCTTTTTCCAGCCAGATTACAACCTTGCATGCATGCGTACGTGAGGAAAAGAAGTAGTATGGCAGCCTGTGTTTGTTCGGAATTAAAATGAATTGACAAAAGATCAAAGGAATAAATATGTATCAAATGGCAAGTTCACTCGGCTAATTATCAAACAAAAGAAATGAATCAAGAATTGGCAGGGTGGTGTCGTGGGACCCAGGTTGAAATCAAAGCAAAATAAAATACAAACAAATCTCAAACAAATAATCAAATGGCAGGTACATTTGTGTCTTATTTTGTGGTCATGCCACTCGCGCATGGGTTCAACTCCCTACCTTTCCTTGATTGTTTCTTCCACGTAGCACATCAACATCCCTCCTGGTTGTGCTTGTTTCATTCGAATTGAAAGGAAAAGAAACAACAAGCATTTGTTCTACTACAACTGAGGTCGCAGGTTGAGTGAGACTTAGAAATATTTGCAAGCCTATACTTCTATTCCCTTGCTGTTTCAAGTCACAGCTTAGTAAGATAATAAATTGTCTAAGGCATACACTCAGGTCGCAGGGTGGATATGTATAGTCGCGAGTTAATCAAATAATGAAAAGAATGTCAAGTCTACTACTACAGCATCCAAGTCGCAGGTTAAAAAATAAAAGAAATAAACTAAGTACTGCACTGGAAGAAATAGGGTCTCGGGTTGGTATATATTTTGAGGTCGCAGCTTAGCATTTTCTTTTTGGTACAATTCCATCTTCAAGGAATCATGGTCACATGTTGGCATATGTTCTGGTCGCAAGTTGTAATTAATTTACAAGCTGTCAATTCAAAATTCTTGGACACAATTAAGCCACGTATCTCCTTCTCTCCTACAGCCTACAATCTATATATTCAACGGCAACAAATTGAATCAGCATCTCTCCATTTTTACAAAGTGTGAAACTCTTAAAGTTTTATCTCAGCACTTTTTAAAAGCTTGATTTGACAAGGAGATGTCATGTCCAATTTGTTCCACACCATTTAAAGCCTTAAAAACTTGTAACACTTATTATTTAAAACTTCTTTGATTGTATTTCATATCACTTGAGTAGAGTTTAAATTCTTAGAGTGATAGATAGAACCCTAGATTGATAGTTATTATTTTTGGTTCTCTCTATATTTGTTGCTTCGAATCATTTATATTCGAAGTTGGAAGCAACCCTTTACGGTTTAATTTCTTAATAACAAGAATTATTCTGTGAATCTCCTTGTGTTTATTTATTTCATTTTCGAGTTTTATTTTCCGCTGCATTAATTTAAGAAAAACGAAGAACATACATTCACCTCCCTCTGTATGTACCTTTTGGACCTAACAACGAGGTACTCTCTATTCAATCATTCCTGGATATGGTAATATCTTTCAGCAACAAGCACTATAAAGGGGTCAATCCTAATCATAATGAGGCTTTGGGTGTAACCTTGGATATCTTCGATAATGAAGTCAGGAGAATGATAATTGCCAACGGCTCTTTGGTGAATATCCTCTTCAAGCATATTGTGGATTGAATGCAGCTAGGGAGTGTATGTTCAAACGAATGTCGGGAAGACCCACTCTATGGGTTCAAGAACAACTTAGTCTAGATCCAAGGGAACCTGTACTTGCCTGTCCTATTTGGAACTGCTCCCAACCAAGTAATCCATGTCATCAAATTCTATGCCATCAACACTCCTTCATCCTATAATGGCATAATTGGGCGCCCGGCTCTAACTAGGATGCAAGCAATAAATTCAATCTCCCATCTCAAAATCAAGTTCCCAACCCCGACATGAGTCGGTGAAGTTAAAGGAGACTATGAAGTAGTTGAGAGATGCTATAGTCAAGCCTTGGTAATGGCTGAGACTCACCAGGACAATAAGAGAAAGGCCACAGTTTTTCGCAAACAACAAAGCCACAAGAAGCATTGCCCTCGCTCAAGGGAAGAAACCAAAAAAGAAGTGAAAGTCATTGAGTCCAACTCGAACTCAAAAGCAACCAAAAAAAGTTCAAAAGAACTAAAAAGCAACCAAGTCATGGTAGTAATTGAGGCAACCCCGGTCCTGGGACAGGGAAATCCAACCATGCAAGCAACCAATATGTGAATAATTAAACAAAGGCAAGGGAGCAAAGAAGGAGAATTAGCCCAGGCTCATACCTACTTGAAAAAGAATGTTGACGCCCGGATCCATCAAATGGTATTGAACCTGGACCAAGTAAAAATTGAGGCCGCAGTAGAGATAGAAGCAATTTTAAATGATAAAAGCAGTCCTTCCAAGAGAGTGAAAATAGGGTCCGGACTAGGAGCAGCCTTTAGAGAAGAACTGATATCACTACTCTGGGATTATATCGATGTGTTTTCCTGTAGTCCAAGAGACATACATGGGCTACACGAATCCATTGCAATGCACAACTTGGATGTCAACCCAAACAGAACGTCGGTCAAGCAAAAAAGAAAAAACTTTGCCCCGGAGAGGCAAAGGGAAATAGATGAAAAAGTTGACAAGTTGCTCAAAGCAGGAATTATACGTGAAATCAAATACTCAGAGTGGTTGGCGAATGTCATCATGGTGAAGAAGTCAAACAGAAAATGGAGAATGTGTGTCGGCTACACCGACCTAAATGATGCATGCCCAATGTTAGGTCACACTTTCACTGTAAAGGGGGTGAATACAGTGTTTATTACAATCAAATCAAACTTCAAGAACTTATGTAACAGAAAACAAACTTTATTGAAACAATAAACTCGATTACAATCTGGAACTGTTATATCTCAGTGATGAACAAAATATCACGAGAGCTGCTAGGGTTACAGTAAATAATATTCTCGATAATGATAACACTTATAGTGTAAACCCTATGTCTGTGTTTATATATTACACAGTTACAAGATATTCGCTAATTGATATGGAATATAATTCTGCTTCCTAATATATATCAATCAGATATCTTTCCTTCCAAGTATTCTATTCTTTACGGAATTCCTTCTTCATGCATATCTCTTCTTATGTTTATCTTGATCTTCTTAACTTTAATCAGCTACTGTCCTTATCTGATCGTCCTTCAGCACTTAAGTTCTGATATCTATCTCCTGATGCTTATCTCCTGATAACATAAGTACTGATATCCCTTAAGTTCTGACGTCCAGTATAAGTACTGATCAGTTAAGTACTGATTTGTTCTGTTCAAATAAGATCTGAAATCTAAACATAAAACATATTAGCCATGACATTATCAAATATATCTAACAATCTCCCCCAACTTGTAAATTAGCAAAATATACAAGTTTAACAGATATTTGATGATGTCAAAAACATTAAGTACAAATGCATAAGAAACAGACAAGATAACTACAACTTACAGTCCTTAAAGCTTTTACCAATTCAACTTCTGATAACAACTTTAGTCTGTATACACATCAGAATTTAAGTAGTTGTAGATCTTTGACTTGGCTTCATCATTTTCTGATCTCTCTGATGTCAGAAGTTGTTCTGAGATAATTCTTCAACAAACATTTCTCAGCATATCTGAGTTCATCAATCATTCTCCGTTTGACATCTTTAAGCTCTGCAGTATCTTCACCAGTTTGAAATATTGCAGCTCTGAGATCATTAATCTTTGTTTTTCTCAACTCCCGATCTAGTCTTATGACATAAGCTTTGTCAGACTCTAGATTGAATTCAAGCCCCTTAATACCAAGATATGTTCTGATCTGTGCAGTATTAGGCTTCATATCAACAATATCACCATTGTGATTTCTGTACTTTGGAACATATATGCTGTCAGACTTAACAGAATAAAGTCTTTTCTGTCTTTGAATCTGTTCTTTCAAATAATTTGCAGCAGTCCCTGTCAATCTGTCATCCACTTGAAGTAAGAATAATACATGCTCCAATTCTTCAAAATACTTCAATGGAATAGCATTTTGTCTTATATGATAAACCCTACCATCTGTCATGAAATACAACAAGATGTGTTCCTTCAAGTAGGTATGGTAAACCATTTGTACAGATTCCAATTGATTCAATCTTTCAGGAGTTGCTCCAATTCCTGGTTCACACAAGGAAGTTGGATCATTGGTAGTGTTGTGTACTCTTCTTTCATCAGCACTTCCCAATCCAGTTTTATCTCTTGCTTCCTTTCCAGTAACTACTCTAGCTTCAAAACGACTTGCAGTAGTCTTCAAAGGTTGAGTTTGTTTTGCTTTAGTGAATCCTGGTAGGAGTGTTTTTGATCTTCCTTCTGATATCAAGTTAACTTGAGCTGTGTCAGAGGTTACTTGCTTCTTTTGAATATCAGAACTTTTAATTTCTTGACTCTGAACAACTTGAGCTGTGTCAGAGGTTGTTTTAAGAACTTTTCTTGAAGTCAGAACAAGATTATCTTTGTCATCAGTAATTTCTTCATCTTCAGGAGGTACATAAACTTTAACAGGTTCACCAACCTTTTCTTTACCCTTGGATCTTGGATCTATCTTTGGTTGTGATTTAGCAAATGTTGCTTCAGTTTGTGCCTTTTCTTTAATCACAATACCTTTCAGTTTTGGAAGTGACTTTTTACCAGAAGCTTCGGATTTAGATGTGACTTTCTCTGATTTAAGTCTAGCTTCTTCTTCCTTTAAACTTTCCAAGTCCATTCTTGGATTTTCTTGAAGAAATAACTGTCTTGACATTTCTTCATCAAGATCTAAAAGTTCATCAGAATTTATTCTTTTACCAGTATCAGAACTTAATCTCTTCCCAGTATCAGAACTTATCCTGTGACTTGCAATTTCAACATTTCTTGATGAGAATCTTTTACTTTGACTATGACCTCCACCCATTCCAGAGTTTCCTTGGTCATCTTTTTCATCATCCTTTCCTTGCAGTGTCTTGTCATCCTTGCATTTGGACTTAATCACTTTCTCCCCCTTTTTGGCATCAGCAGGAAGTAGAAGAGAGATAAGCAATTCCACTGAAGATTGGATTTCTGTCAGTTGTGATTGCTGAGAAGCTTGATTTTGCAGAATTTTATCAATCTGTGCTTGTTGGCGATCTTGAGTCTTCTCAATATAAGCAATCCTGTCCATAGATGGTTGAAAGAACTTTTTCTTATCAAGTTTCCAAACTTGTTCTTGTTTGGTAAAGTTCTCCTGAATCTTGTGTATTTCGGCATGAGTAGTTGAATGAAGACCTTGTAGATTTTTAGTACTCAATGCAGTGACACGAAGCTGAGCTTTGAAATCATCAGAATTTAACATTTCATCAGCTTTAGTAAAGTGCTCAATAAGATGTAACGCAGATGGAATACATGAGACTGAGTTCCATTCCTTAGTCCACTCCTGTCCTGCAGGAGTTTCACTCCAAGGCACTGGTGGTTCCTCTGTAACATACTTCTTTACTAGTTCAGACTTAGAAAGAGGAATGTGTCCTGAAGGACCTGCTGCATCAGTATTTGCAGTTGGAGCAGCATCACCAGTATCTCCAGCATGTGCAGCATCAGAACTTATAGAATCAGCATCATCTGATATAATAGCAGTGTGAGTAGTAATGGAGGCGTCAGCATCCTCTAATTGCTGATCTGATGCTAAGTTCTGATCAACAGCCAAATCCTGATGCTCACCTAAGGTCTGATCATCAGTGTCTAGATGCAGAGAAGGTGACTTAGATAATTCCGGAGTTTTAATAGCATCAGTAACAGTTGTTGGCAAAAGATTTGTTGCTGTTGGAGCTTCTAAGAAAATTACTCCAGGCACAACTAAGTGTTGATCAGCATTATCAGCACTTGTGCCTTGATGACCAAGAGACACAGATGGGAAATTAGCCTTGTCAGATACAGTTTCCTGAGATGGAGTGGATGGAGAAGAAGTAACTGGAGCAAATTCTTTTTCTTGTGAGATCAGAGATTCCTGATCCCCTTCCTTAGCTGCTTCCTCCTCATCATCTGAAACTGGCCTTTTTGCCCTCTGTTTCTTGTATGTCCTTGGTAATTTAGAGTCCTTGGAAGTGTCAGGAATTGTCATTTTTCTAAGCCTCTTGAGAAGCTTAGATCCTCCAAGTTCAGAATCCTTCTGAGAAATCTTTTTCTCAGCTGCAGTTACCACAGGTTCTGAAGAAAGAATCGGTTCCTCAGAATCTGAGTCATCTCTCAAGGTGATCCTCCTCTTCTTCTGAGGTGTGTGAGAAACAGTCTTTGTTCTCTTTGGCTTGGAAGATGTAGGTTTCACATAGGACTTGAGATATGTTCTGAGAGATGGTTGAGAGGTTTGAGGTGGCTGAGTAGAGATGGTAGGTGCTGATGAACCAGGTTCTGATGTTTGAACATCAGAATAAAGTGCAGTGTACTTAACAGGATCATAGGTGATTAAGGCTTGTTTGACAGATAAAGGTATTAAGAGGGGTCTTAACACAGCCTTTTTATTATCAGAAGATAATAAATCAGTAAAAGCTCTCTTAGCTATTCTGAAAGATGGAATGAGATCACCAAAATTTTAGGGGGAATTACAACAAAAATTATAAATAAGCTGACAAAATCTTGCAAAATATACAGTATTGCGATCTTCTGTCATCCTATCCCCAATAAAACCCAAAACTGCACGTGCATAATCAAAATCAGTGTGATTTAGAAGTGCATACCCGATTTGTTGGCTGAATATGGGAATTGCATCAAAATTTGTACATTTGTTGGCGAAAGCTTTGGTAATACAATCAAAGAAGAAACTCCATTCCCTCCGTATGAAAGATCTCTTCAACTATCCAAGCTTGGTCAATGTTCCTTCATATCCCAGACTAACCATCATATTTTGAAGAACTGAGTCATCAACAGTAGAATAAACACAGTCCTCAGGAAGCTGT
The DNA here is from genome assembly GCF_009905375.1 of Apium graveolens. Taxonomy (NCBI): domain Eukaryota; kingdom Viridiplantae; phylum Streptophyta; class Magnoliopsida; order Apiales; family Apiaceae; genus Apium; species Apium graveolens. Next base: position 258,711,323 of record NC_133652.1, on the reverse strand, counting down.
AATGCCTGTCTAACCGTAGACAGAGTCACAACATACTCATTTTCCCCTGATGAAAATATTAAACTTGGGGACCCGTGAGCACCACCATTGTCATATACTCCACTCCTCCAAAACTCCAGTACTTGAACCCCAGAAATTGATGTAGGCTCAGTTAGAGCAAACCCAATATCAGAACTTGTGAGAAAGTCCTGAATAAAATGAAGTTCAGAGGGTGCCTCTGTAGTGTGTAGTATCGCAGAGAAGTTATTAGGAACAAACTTTGCTCCATCAAAGAGAATGTCCTTGGGTGCCATTATGTTTTGAAAAGAAAACGGTAACCTGTAATGTGTTTGAGAAAATGCCTCTGAAAAGAAAATCGTCAGGAGATGAGAGAGTTTAAAAGTAAAGAGAGAGATAAAATATAATGGTAAATAAAAGATTTGACAATCTTTTGCTCTCTTTTACTTATACACAAAAAGTAACCGTTGAGGACACATGGCAGACATGCATTTAAAAGTAGTGGTAAATACCTTGACACCTGTTTTTCATAGAGAAGGCAAAAAGTAATGGGCACGGTAAATAAGGAATAATTACCACCCACTTGCAGTTTTTCAAGGAAAAACAAACCGTTCCACTTACCTAGATTCCATTAATCAAGGTGAATCAGTTTTAATTTAAAATTGAAATTGTTCCCACTAATTCAAATATTTTACTCTGCAATATTAATATTCCGAAAAAAAACTGTGTGTGAGAATGAGTAAAATCAATCAGTTAAGTAAGTACTGATAAAACATTATCAGAACTTAAAATCAGACATAATTTATACGATCATCAGAATATTTATCAGGATTTATCAATGCGTATCAAAATTTCTCAGAGACAAGATCATAAGACTTAAAACAAATTCCATTAATATATCAAAATAATACATTGATGAAATTGAAATTACATCAGAACTTTTACATTCTTGTCCTAAGCTTCTAAATCTAACATCAACAGCCTTAGTCCTAGCTAAGAAGCCTGACAAAGCTGAGGATGAAGAAGAACAGGAAGAAGACGAGATTAAGTCATCTTCCTCTTCCTATCTTCGACAAACAAGATAGCGAGTCGAATGATTCGCTCTTGCTGACGGATAGCTTCCCGCCGTTCCGCCTCCAATCGATCAAGATGAAGCTGGTAGTGCATCTCGAAGAACAGAAGTTGGTTCAGCACCGCCTGTGGGACAGAGCCCCATATCTCTTCAGGAATGGCAGTTACATGCCACTCCTGCTGCCAGTCGGCGCAGCTTAGCTCCATATGAAAATTTTGGTAATTCAAAAACATGTTGAATCGAACCATGATGCTTTTGAAAAATAATATGAAGTTAAGATTGTGAGAAAAATTGATGAAAGGGCTAATGTGAAGTGGCTGATTATATAGGCAAGAGAATGCCAGGAGACGCGAAGATATTTAATGCTGACAGATAGAGTTAAGTCTACCTCGTCTCCCTAGACTTGAAAAAGAATAATAGTCATTTGAAAAGGAATGTGCACATGTAACAAGAGTGAACTGTTCAAGGACGAGTGCCATTAGTCCTAACCATAGACTATTAATCTTCCACTTCAACATTTCGAAATTAATCTGAGACTGTTACCAAATTTTACTCACAGATAAGTCAAGTAAAGGGTTAGACTGAAAAATCAGAACTTAGACCTATACCAGAACTTAACAGTCATCAGAACATAATGTCTTAACTCGAACAAGGAATATCTATCTTAGTAAGTTTTCATACAAGTTCTGAGTTATAGTCTTCAGGACTTAATCATCAGAGCATATAACTAGAACGTGTCCTCAGAATTTGTGCAAAGGGACACGGTGACTGTTTGTCTAAAAGAACATAGACCACCACAAAAATTTCATCATTCATATGGAGTGATTTGTGTGTGCATTAAGCTAAATAACTAATAAAGAGTAAAGTCTGATTTACTTCAGTACATCTTAGAAATAAGTCATAATTAAAATTTTGCTAAAGAGCTGTCATTATCCTGAAACCTACTGATAAATGAGTTCATGCATGAGTCCACCTCAACTGTTTTTGTGCTAATTTTATGCATCTTTGAAATTCTCTTTTACAGTGGCTTCTCAGTGTAAGTGAGTCACGACTGCTTATCAGAATTTATGCTATTATCAGAGTATTTCTCCAGTAATCATAGAGTGTGAACAGTCACCAAGAAAATATTTTGCTTTTCTAATGCATATTTACTTAATACCAGCTATGCACTTGGGTCGTCCCATTCACATTTTTACTCTAGATCTCAAAGGAGTACCTTATTCTTTGATTCTTGTTCTTCTTCTTTTGATAAGTGAGGTTTATCAGCACTTAGTACATTCAGCAGTTTTACTAGAATCAGAACTTAAACAGATGAGTAGCATTATTCTAATTTGGGACTTAGTAATAAGATGAATAAAGTAAACTAAACTAAGCTCAAGTATCAGAATTTGCTTGTGTCATAAGATTTCCACAGAAATAATTACTTCTTTCATGGGATCATTTGTTTATTGAAGACTAGTAGGTCAGTATCTAGCACAATTATCCTCATAGGATTGAATGATTACTTAAACAGATATATCACTTATTAGAGTTAAGAGATATGTATCAGACAACAGTCAGTACTTAAAAACATTTATCAATTAATGCACAGAATATACAAAGAGATTAATTCTGTAAATACTGATCATAAAGTCTGATAACATAGAACAAGTTTAAGCAGATTTAGAGAAAGAACCTGAAATCATTCCAAGTTCATTTACCAATTTTGTAAAGGTAGCTTCACACAGTGGTTTTGTGAAGATATCTGCTACTTGTTGATCTGTGGGAACAAAATGCAATTCCACTGTACCTTCATCCACATGTTCCCTGATGAAATGGTACCTGATGCTGATGTGCTTTGTCATAGAGTGTTGAACTGGATTACCTGTCATAGCAATAGCACTTTGATTATCACAGTAAATAGGGATTTTGAAATATGTTAACCCATAATCCAGTAACTGATTCTTCATCCAAAGAATCTGTGCACAGCAGCTTCCTGCAGCAATATACTCTGCTTCTGCAGTTGATGTGGAAATTGACTTTTGTTTCTTGCTATACCAAGAAACCAACCTGCCTCCAAGAAATTGGCAGCTACCACTTGTGCTTTTCCTGTCAATTTTGCAACCTGCAAAATCTACATCTGAGTAACATATTAATTTAAAATCTGATTCTCTAGGATACCATAATCCTAGATCAGCTGTTCCTTTAAGATACTTAAAGATTTTTTTTACAGCTGTTAAGTGAGGTTCTCTTGGATCTGCTTGAAATCTTGCACAAAGACAGGTAGCAAACATGATATCTGGTCTACTAGCAGTTAGATAGAGAAGTGAGCCAATCATACCTCTATAATCAGTAATATCTACTGAATTACCAGTATCCTTATCCAGTTTTGTTGCAGTGGCCATGGGAGTGGATGCACTTGAACAGTCTTGCATTCCAAATTTCTTCAGCAAGTTTCTGGTGTACTTAGATTGACAAATAAAAGTTCCTTCTTCACTCTGCTTGACTTGAAGGCCCAGAAAATAACTAAGTTCTCCCATCATACTCATCTGATATCTTGACTGCATTAGTTTGGCAAACTTTTTGCAAAGTTTATCATTTGGAGACCCAAAAATAATATCATCAACATAAATCTGGATCAAAAGTAAGTCCTTGCCATGGTTGAGATAGAACAGTGTTTTGTCAATAGTTCCTCTGTTGAATCCACTTTCCAGAAGAAACTGAGCTAAAGTCTCATACCATGCTCTAGGAGCTTGCTTAAGTCCATAAAGTGCTTTATCAAGCCTGTAGACATAATCTGGATGTTTGGAATCTACAAAGCCTGGAGGTTGTTCAACATATACTTCCTCTTCCAATTCTCCATTGAGAAAAGCACTTTTCACATCCATTTGAAAGACAGTAAACTTTTTGTGAGCAGCATAAGCCATGAATATCCTTATGGCTTCTAACCTAGCAACTGGCGCAAATGTTTCATCATAGTCAATTCCCTCATATTGAGAATATCCTTTTGCAACCAGCCTTGCCTTGTTCCTTACAATTATGCCATCACTGTCAGTTTTGTTTCTGAATACCCACTTTGTACCAACAACCGATCTATTCTTAGGTCTTGGCACTAAGGTCCAGACTTTGTTTCTTTCAAATTCATTCAACTCTTCCTGCATTGCTTGCACCCAATCAGCATCTTGAAGAACTTCTTCCACTTTCTTTGGCTCAGACTGAGAGAGAAAAGAATTGTAAAGACATTCATTCGAAGTACCTGTTCTAGTTCTGACACCTGCCTCAGGATTTCCAATTATCAAATCAGGTGTATGTGATTTTGTCCACTTCCTTGCAGATGGAAGATTTTCTCTAGAACTGGATGCTCCCCCATGATTCATGCTGTCTTCGGTTTCATTTTCTGATGCTCCCCCTGAAACTATGCTCTCTGAGTTGGATACTTCAGCATTTAGATTTTCAGTACTGTCAGTACTTGGCTTATCAGAACTTGACAAATCAGAATTTGAAGAGCCAGATGTATGTTCTGATGCTTCTTGAGATGTGATAATATCTTGAGTATGCTCCCCCTGCATTGGTGCATCTTCCTTTGACGTAGTCACCACAGTTTCAATAACATCAGAGTTTAATCCATCAGAATTTACAGTATCAGGACTTAGACTGTCAGGACTTGAGGTATCAGAATATGAATCTTTATTTTCAAATCTCAGCTGATCATGATCAATGCAATCTTCAAGTCCAGTGATCTTCTTGTCATCAAAAGAGACATTGATAGATTCCATGACCACTTTTGTTCTCAAATTATAGACTCTGAAGGCTTTTGTAGAAAGTGGATATCCAACAAAGATTCCCTCATCAGCTTTTAGATCAAACTTGGATAGCTGTTCAGGATGAGTCTTGAGAACAAAACACTTACATCCAAATACATGAAAGTATTTGAGATTTGGCTTCTTGTTCTTCACCATCTCATATGGTGTTTTTCCATGCTTGTTAATGAGTGTTGCATTTTGAGTAAAACAAGCAGTCTGCACAGCTTCAGCCCAGAAATAGGTTGGAAGCTTTGCTTCTTCAAGCATTGTTCGTGCAGCTTCAATGAGAGTTCTATTCTTCCTTTCAACAACTCCATTTTGATGTGGAGTTCCAGGAGCAGAAAATTCCTGCTTTATTCCATGATTTTTGCAGAACTCTTCCATTATCAGATTCTTGAATTCAGTGCCATTATCACTCCTCAAAATTTTCACAGAATCTTTGATCAATTTATCCAGATGTTTGACATGATCAATCAGGATAGATGCAGTTTCACTTTTTGTGTGCAAGAAATACACCCATGTGTATCTGGTGAACTCATCTACTATGACCAACGCATATTTCTTCTTTGCAATAGACATGACATTCACTGGACCAAATAGATCAACATGAAGTAGATAATAAGGCTCAAGAATTGATAATTCAGTCTTGCTCTTGAACGAAGATTTTCTTTGTTTAGCCTTCTGACATGAGTCACAAAGACCATCAGGAACAAACACTGATTTTGGCAGTCCTCTCACAAGATCTTTCTTGATCAGTTCATTTATCTTGTTGAAGTTTAAATGAGAGAGTTTCTTGTGCCAATTCCAGCTTTCTTCAGTTGAGGCTCTACTCACTAAACAGATTGCAGAACCATCAGAACTTGTTGAAAGCTTAGCTTCATAAATGTTACCACGCCTGAATCCCTTCAGAACAAATTTTTCTTTAGATTTACTAACTATTTCACAATGTTCTGCAAAGAAATCAACATGATAACCTCTGTCACAGATTTGACTTATACTCAGTAAGTTGTGTTTAAGTCCTGAGACCAGAGCTACATCTTTAATGATGACATTCCCAAGATTGATATTGCCATATCCCAAAGTTTTTCCAATGTTGCCATCTCCATAAGAAACACTTGGGCCAGCTTTCTCCATAAAGTTTGATAGCAGGGCCTTATTTCCAGTCATATGTCCTGAACATCCACTGTCCAGAACTAAAATATTTTTCCTGTTGCCCTGCAATCAAAAAGACCACTAATTATTAGTTTTAAGGACCCAGACTTGCTTGGATCCTTTGGCCTTTTTAGGTTTGTTAACATTTGCAGCGGATTTAGCATCAGATTTTATGTTAACAGTTTTCTTATCAGAAATTATACTACCAGACTTTGAATCAGAACTTACACTAGAAGGAACAACAGAAACTTTCTTTAAAGAAGGTTTTATTTGATAATAATCATAGTACAAACTATGATATTCCTTACAAGTATAAATGGAATGCCATAAACTATCACAATGAAAACAAGGATTTTGTGGTTTGTATCTAACAGACTGACTCTTAACTCCTGATTTTGAAGAAAAGGAGTTAATATTCTTATTCTTCCTGCAAAAAGAAGGCAGATGGTTAGAACTTCCACAGTTATGACACGCTTTCCTAGGAGCATCAGGAACAAATTTATAGTTATTGCTTTTATTCACACCTTCCTTTCCATTCCTGTTTTTCCTAGGTGATTTTACCTTGTTTGCATTCTTAACATCTTTCAGCTTATGCTTAAGCTTCTTCTTTGTCATTAAGCCTATGTTAACTTCAGCTGACTTTTCCTGTTTTAGTTTGTCAGAAGCTAATTCCTTTTTAACTTCTGATTTCTCATTTTCAGATTTTTTAGTTACAAACTTAACAGGTTTTAACTTCGGCTTTTGCTTATCAACAGGCTTAATTTCTACAGTTCCTTTTTCATTTTTATTTTCTCCATAACCTAAGCCCTCTTTCCAGTTTCCACTGCTTAGCAAATTTTGAGTTGTTTTGCCAGAGTTAGTCCAAGTTCTGATAATCTCTCTCTCCTTTTCTAACTCAGTTTTTAGAGATTCATTCATTTTTAGCACTTCATCCCTAACATAAAAAGCATCATCTCTATCCTTCTGAGTTTGATGGAACATGACTAACTCTTTTTCTAAGAAATCATTTCTTTTCCTAAAAGCAAGATTTTCAGAAGTTAATCTTTCACATGTTAAAGTTTGATCTCTATAACTAACAAACATGGTTTTAAGATATCTTCTCAACTCATTAATATCATCAGTATGAAAAGCATAAGTAGTCTGAGGTACCTTTGTTTCAGCAGCTTCAGAACTGCTCTCAGAACTTGATTTATCAGCATTTGCCATCAATGCATAGTTCTCCTCACTTTCAGAGTCTGAGGTGTCTGTCCAGCTTTTCTGCTTTGTGACAAGAGCTTTGCCTTTGTCACTCTTGGTCTTCTTGCAATCAGGAGATATGTGGCCTTTCTCACCACAATTATAACATTTAACATTAGCGTAATCTCCTTTGTCAGACTTTCCTCCTCTTCCTTCAGATCTTCTGAAATTCTTCTTATCAGAACTTATGCCTTTCCTGGAAAACTTCTTTCCCTTCCTGAACTTCCTGTATGCAATCTTTGTGATTCCTTTCACCATAAGAGCACACAGCTTCATCATCTCCTCATCAGCATCAGTTTCAGGCAAGCTTTCAGAATCTGAGTCATCATCACTCTCAGAACTTGATGACTCAGTATCAGACTTTATGATAAGAGCTTTACCCTTGTCTTTCTTTGAGGAAGGTGGTTTGGGGGATTCCTCTTCAGCCTTGAGAGCAACTGTCCTTGACTTTCCTCCTTTCCTCTTGCTTCTTTGTTCCATCTCAAGTTCATGAGTCTTGAGCATTCCATAGATTTCATCAAGAGTTGTTTCATCAAGATTGTAGTTGTCTCTTATTGTTGTTGCCTTCAAATCCCAACATTCAGGAAGAGCTAACAGGAATTTAAGGTTTGTATCTTCAAGATCATACTCCTTATTAACCAATGACAAGTCATTCAAGAGTTTGACAAATCTATCATATACATCAGTCAATGACTCATTAGTCCTAGAGTCAAAGTGTTCATACTCTTGAGTGAGTATTGTCTTCCTGTTCTTCTTAACTGTTTCAGTTCCTTGACACCTTGTCTCCAGTGCATCCCATATCTCCTTAGTAGTCTTGCAGTTGATTACCCTGTTTGACATTACATTATCAATGGCACTATGCAATAAGTGTCGTACCTTGGCATCCTTAGCAATAGATGCTATATCTTCAGCAGTGTAATCACTCTTTTCCTTTGGTACGGTCTTTGATGCTTCACCTGCAACTACAACAGCGAGCTTGGTAGGTTTGTGAGGCCCTTCCTTGATTCTATCAAGGTATTCTGGATCTGTTGCTTCCAGAAACATGGTCATCCTTACCTTCCATATGGGATATTCAGATGGTCTCAATATGGGAACTCTGATAGTCTCATATCGACTCTGAGTTGATGTCTTTGATGATTCCTCAGTTTTGGTAGGCTTAGTTGGAGTTTCTGTGTCAGACATGATTGTGTTTGGATCTTTAACTGTATGTGTGTTAACAGAAGGCTCTGATACCACTTGTTAGGTCACACTTTCACTGTAGAGGGGGTGAATACAGTGTTTATTACAATCAAATCAAACTTCAAGAACTTATGTAACAGAAAACAAACTTTATTGAAACAATAAACTCTGTTACAATCTGGAACTGTTATCTCTCAGTGATGAACAAAATATCACGAGAGCTGCTAGGGTTACAGTAAATAATATTCTCGATAATGATAACACTTATAGTGTAAACCCTATGTCTGTGTTTATATATTATACAGTTACAAGATAATCGCTAATTGATATGGAATATAATTCTGCTTCCTAATATATATCAATCAGATATCTTTCCTTCCAAGTATTCCATTCTTTACGGAATTCCTTCTTCATGCATATATCTTCTTATGTTTATCTTGATCTTCTTAACTTTAATCAGCTACTGTCCTTATCTGATCGTCCTTCAGCACTTAAGTTCTGATATCTATCTCCTGATGCTTATCTCCTGATAACATAAGTACTGATATCCCTTAAGTTCTGACGTCCAGTATAAGTACTGATCAGTTAAGTACTGATTTGTTCTGTTCAAATAAGATCTGAAATCTAAACATAAAACATATTAGCCATGACATTATCAAATATATCTAACACCCAAAGGACCCTTACTCTTTGCCCAATATTGATCAGCTGATAGATGCCACATCCGGACACATAATGCTAAGTTTTATGGATGCCTTCTCTGGGTACACCCAGATCAAGATGAACCCGAAGGACATACCAAAGACAACATTCATGACTCCTAAAGTGGTCTACGCCTATGTAATGTAACCATTCGGGTAGACAAACGCAGGATTTACCTACCAAAGAGAAATGAACAAGATATTCAAGTCCCAGATCAGAAGAAACTTGGAGTTCTACATTGACGACATGATCGCAAAATTAACAACCATCCCAGGGCACATCGAAGATCTGAAAGAATGTTTTGATAACGCATGAGCTCAAGCTGAACCCAGAGAAATGTACATTCGGAGTTGGAGCGGGTAAGTTCTTGGGATTCATAATTAGAATTTGAAGGATTGAAGCCAATCCGGAGAAAATAAAGGCATTCCAAATATGAAGGCTCCCCGGACCTAGAGGGATGTGCAAAAGCTGGCAGGGTCACTAGCAGCACTTAGAAGATTTGTCTCAAAGCTAGCAAAACGGTGTTTACCCTTCTTTGATCTACTCAAAGGAGCCAACAACAAGAAAGAAATGAATTGGAGTCTGGAATTCCAGAAAGCATTTGAAGGAATACATCTCGCAACCATCAGTCCTAAATAAGGCACAACCCAGAGAACCTCTATACCTCTACTTGTCAGCCGGTGCCTTAGCAGTTGGGGCGGCCCTTATCTGGGAAGAGAATGAAAGACAAAAACCGGTTTACTATGTAAGCCAAGTACTCAAGGATGCGGAGACCAGGTACCCAAGTCTGAAAAAATTTGCCTTTACCTTGGTCACAGCATCGAGAAAACTCAGACACTACTTTCAAGGAAGGGAGATCTGAATAGTCACAAACCAACCATTGAGGAAAATAATTCAAAAACCAGATGTCTCGGAAAGCTTGTTAATTGGGCTGTGAAGTTAAGTCAGTTCAACCTAAGCTTCATTCCCAGGACTGCCATCAAAGCTCAGGCACTTGCTGATTTTATAATCGAATGCAACTTTCCAGGGTCAGAACCAGAACCTATGAGCACAAACCCGGGAGCCGGACTCATCCTAAAGAGCCCTGATGACTTAGTGATATAAACAGGTATATCCTTCGGCTTCCCGGCAACAAACAACCAGGCGAAGTATGAAGCATTGATTGCAGGACTGAAATTCTCCAGGACTCTTAGGGTCTAGGAATTAAACATCCACAGCGACTCCCAGATAGTTGTCAAGCACATAAATGGAGAGTACATATCAAAGGACCCAATACTAGCCAAGTATCAAGCCTTGGTTCAAAGCTACTTAGCATCAATCCCAATTCACCAAGTCTTGCAAATTTGTCGAGAAGAGAATGTAGAAGCAGAAAATATATCCAAGCTAATCCAGAACTCATCAGATCTGGACAGCTCAGTTTACTTTGAAGAATTATGAAAGCCATCTATTGAAACTGAAGAAGTCCTGGAGATCGACAATAACCAGAATTGGATGATTTCTTTTATAAACTACTTGGAAAAGGGAGAGCTCCCAAAAGATAAAGGAAAGGCTCAAAGAATAAAAGCCAAAGCAGCCAAGTTCTTCATTCAAGTAGGACTACTCTACCGCCGGACCTTCTCCTCCCCTATCCTAAAATACGTCGGCCTGGAAAAAGCTAATTATTGTTTAATGGAAGTTCATGAAGGGATATGCGGAGATCATATGTCTACAAAAGCCCTGGCTCACAAGATCATAAGACAAGGCTATTGCTGGCCAACCATTCACCAGGATGCAGCAGAGTTCGTGAAAAAATGCAAGGAATGCCAACTCTTCAGCAATGTGTCCCGAATAAGCCCAGTCATACCCTCCTCAGTCCTGTCTCCAATCCCCTTTGCTGTTTGGGGTATAGACATCATGGGACCCTTTCCCCGGGCTAGAGTAGATCTTAAATACTCTTTGGTTTCAATAGATTACATGACTAAATGGGTGGAAGCAAAAGCAATGAGGACAATCAACCAGCAAGACTGTATATAGTTTATGGAAAATATCTTGACGAGGTTCAGGGTCCCAATAGTCCTGGTATAAGACAATGGGCCACAGTTCACCGGATCAGAATTTGAATCCTACCTCCAGGAGCGCGGGATCAAGCACAAAAAATCATCAGTAGCATATTCCCAAGGGAATGGACAAGTAGAAGTCACAAATAGAATCCTACTCCGAGGCATCGAAAAGAGACTTAGTGAAAGCAAGATCAAATGGCCATAAAACTTTCCAAGTGTATTGTGGTCCTACAGGACTAGCCCCGGACAAGCACAAGAGAAACTTCTTTCAAGATAGCTTATGGTACAGGGGAAATCTGCCAATCGAGGTAGGATCCCCTTCTCACAGAGCAATAAACTTCGATGAAATAGCTACAAAGAAGGACTCGGAATAGATTTAGAGTTAATTGACGAAGTCCGGGACCAAGCTGTAGTAAGGATGGAGAAATATAAGGAAAAAATAAAAGAACACTTCAACAAGAAGTTCAGTATCAAAAACTTTCAAGCTAAAGACTTGGTACTTAGTGATACAGAAGCCTTGGATCCTAAAAACACTGTCAAGCTAATGCCCAAATGGGAAGGGCCATACAAGGTGAAAGAAGTCCTAAGACCAGGAACTTACAAGCTAATGAATATTGATGACTCCGGAGTTCCCAACACCTGGCATGGACTCAGGCTAAGAAAGTTTTACCAGTAGCAAAGAAAAAGCAACCACAGCAACCAAAAACTTGTAGCCTATGGCAAGCAACCAATTATTACCCCACATCTTGTATGAAGCAAATTTGAAATTAATGAAAAGCATTTTTTATTTTACTTAGCAATTTTTTACAAGCAACCCCAGTCGAGGGACCATTCTTGAACCTGGACACGCACATTATTTTTTTTTACTTAGAAATATTTTTTCTAAGGCAAAAAGCAAACCCAGTCTGGGGCCATGCTTGAACCCGGACTAAGCACATACTTCTACACTTTGAAATTTTTTCTAAAGAAAAACAACCATAGTCCGGAATCATTCTTAAACCCGGACTAGAAACAAAGTTCATACTTAAAAATAATTTTTATAAGGCCAAAAACAATCCTAGTCCGAGATCAAGCTTGAACCCGGACTGGCACATCATTTTTACCTTAAAAATATTTTCTTAAGGCAAAATCATACTAAGAAACACAAAGTATAGCAAAAGCAAAATATAAGTAAGAAAGGAAACTAATAAAGCAACCAAATCCGGACCATCAACGGATAAAGAGTATTAAGTTTACAACACAGGATAGAGTCAGTAATAACAGCTCAAGGTTATAAAAAAGCGGCTTAGGAGTCCGGAACATTCTCATGGAGGAAAATTGGGCACGGACCATCTAATGGTTCCGGTTCACCGAGTCCTAATTTAATATTCTGCTTTGCCTTGATGAACTCCTGGACAAAGCTCCCCCAATTGGCCTCCGAATCAGTCTTAATATGTTTTTCAGTAACAGTCCAGCAATGGGCGACCTCCGGAGCGCCAGCATTAGCACTCACCCAATTATATTCCTCGGACTTCTTGATGGATTCAATGATCCCGGACTCCGGATTTACCGCATCCAACTGCTTCCAAAGCTCAGCCAACTCGGACTTCAGCTCCAAGATTTCTTCTCAGCACTTTCCGCCTGGGTTGTCACATCCTTCAGATGCTGGTTCAACCCAGAGAGGGTAGTATCCTTGGCAGAAAGATTATACTTAATCTCACCAAGCTCTTTATTCTTGTCAGCAAGAACCTCCCCGAGGTGCTTCAGCTCAGTATAAGAGATAGCAACCGCCCCGACCATAGAAGCTCCGAGCTACAAGGAAACCAAAATAAACAGATTTAACATCAAGTCAAGAAAAAAGACCAAGGCAGGAAAAAAACTCTGAGATAATACTTGTCCCCAGAAGCGGGTGTAATCCTCCATTACATCATCGAATTCAGCTCGGTTCATTGCACTCCACTCGGTTTGGAAAGAAAGTTCCGCCATAAATCGCGCAAGCCTTTCCTCCAGCCCTGGTCCACTCCTTCCAGAACCCCCCTGCTCCAGACCTTTCCCCTTCTCTCGGGCAGAATCAGCAGCTAGGGGAACTTGTGATTTATTGGCCCGGGGAGGCTTGGTGCCTTGAGTTCGGAGTCGCTTATTCTTCCTGCCAGCTTCAACTTCAGGAACCTCTCCCAAAGCATCGATCTCCTCCAAATTCTCAAATTCATCATCTTCCTGTACTTAACAACCGGAACCAAACTCTTGTCCTATTCATGTGAGTCCGTCTTGGAGACAGCGTTGGTGTTGCTTTGCGATTGCTCCTCCGGATGCGGCTGAGATTCGGACCCGGCCACAGAAGCTTTCTTCATCTGCTTAAAAGTAGTTCCCAGTCCGAGGAGAGCATCGTTATAGGATGAAGAAGACATATTCGGATTGTAGAAAGGAAGACCTGTTAGAGAAAAAGAAGGAACAAACACATTAGTCCGGGGAAGAGGCACAAAATATACTCCAGACACATACAATAAAAATACTATTACTCAAGTCCGGAAAAACAATAAAAATACACTTACAGCCAAGTTTGTTCATAGTCTTGTGATTCATAAATGTGTCCTGGATCAACTGAAACCAGAGACACTTATAAAACAAAAAGACAAGCCGAAGAGCTTCACCCCTCAAAACTGGATGCCGAAACCTAGTCTGAACCACATCCAAAGCTATATAGGGCAAGTAAAAGAGGTCTAAACCTTTCAGCAAAATGATTTCCCCGTTCCAGTGCTTTAAAGGTGACTACTAAATGACGGGCCTAAATTCGAACCCATATCCACACTACGCAGCCCGGAAGCGTATCTCATACAAGGGTGGTTGACTAGACTTAACTAAATTGAAGATGTGATGCCAAAGTTTGAAGGTAGGCTGGACCCCGGACTGGTTGCAACAGGCTATGAACCAAGACATCCATTTGATCCTGTTAGGGGTTATCTGCATAGGAGACAACTTATACACATACTTACATAAATATTTAAGGAAAAGGTGCCAATGGTGGTTCCACCCGGACCTCATATGCTCCAACCATACCATACAGGGACAAATCCATCAGCCGGCCGGTGATAGATCTTCTCCCCGAGAAGTGGCCACCTCCACTGAATCCGGGAGTCCAATTGAAAAGCATCCCGGATTGACGAATCATGGGCAGCGTGATCTAAAGCAGAATATTCATCTTTAAAGGGGTAGGGATCCTTGGCCATAATCATCCCCGCAAATTTCTGATCAAACTCGGCCTCATCATACCTCCCCGAACCGCTATCCAGTTGTCGAACATAACCAGAGCTAATATTCTTATAGTACCAGCTATTCTCGATCTCCTCGCTCTTGGTAATAAAGTAGTTCAGTATGTCCACCCAATAGCCCTCTGGAGTACACGGAACCTTTCTAGGGGATATCTTGTTAATAGTCAACTTCCTAATAGAATCAGAGTCCGAAGTGGAGGCTTTCTTTCTAATTTATATCCCCTCAGAATTAGACTCAGAATCAGAATCGGAGGGGCCTGGATAGCAGGAGAAGTATAGCTTGGCACGAGCTTTAGTCCAGACCATAAACCTAAAAGCAATGAGATGGGTTAGTCTAAATCCCTAAATTCCTTATTTTTATACCCTACAATGGTCCGGACTACCATATATTCAATTTTACCATTTACGAACCACTCGTCCGTGGAAAACTCAACAAAAATACTAAACTAACACTACAGTATATGAGTTCGGACCACCCCTACCATTCCGGACTCAAGTATAAAACCCTAAACACAGAAACATTCTAAACACAGAATCAAACACTGACAAACACACAAAAAACCTATAAACACATATATTCTCTACAATGAACATCAAAAACACAATCCAATATAATCAAACGCAAAAATAGGCATAAAAAGAAGCATGAACAACAAAAAACCAATAAGAACAAGGAAAGGAAGAGGAGGATAGAAAGCTTACGGATAAAACGGAGCACATCGAGGACAAACGGGCAAAACAAATCCAACAGTGACACTCGAAGATCTCCAGGAACCGCTAGTGGAAGCAAGAGCAGAAGATAAGCAACTGGAGAAATTTAGAGAGAAAAGGAAAATGAAAAATGTGGAAAGTAAAAAATAAAAAGAAGTGAGGGAGGTGGCCTTTTATAGGAACGGTGAATATTAGGAGGTGAAGCCACGTGGCAAAATTTGGGCAATTCGTCAAAACTTTTATTAATAACAGTAATGATTACGACACACCTTTTAAAAAAGTAACAAATGTAAGAATTCAAATTGTGGGGGGGGAACCACCAAATGATTCATATCCCAGTCCGGACTACTTCACTTCAACACAACTTGGACTGTAAGGCAACCAAAGATCAAATTTTACATTAAAGGCAACCTACGCTATGTCCAACTAGTCCGGATTGGTCTACTTCAACACAACCCGGGCTGGGGGTAAGGAAAGCTCAAATTTTCACTAAAGGCAACCTAATCTATGTTCAACTGGTCCGGATTGGTCTACTTCAACACAACTCGGACTGGGGGCAAGGAAAGCTCAAATTTTCACCAAAGAAAATCTACATTATATCCAACTAGTTCGGCTTGGTCTATTTAACACAACCGGGACTGGGGAAAAGCAAAGCTCAGATTTTTCCTACATGTAATCTATACTATGTTCAACTAGTCTGGCTTGGTCTACTTCCACACAACCTGGATTGGGGGGCAAGGAAAACTTAAATTTTCACCAAAGGCAATCTACTCTATGTTCAACTAGTCCAACTTGATCTACTCAAACACAACCCGGGCTGGGGGCAAGCAAAGATCAAATTTCTCCAAAAAGCAATCTACTTTACGCCAACTAGTTCGGCTTGAACTACTCCAATACAACCTGGACTGGGGGCAAGCAAAAGATCAAATTTCTCCAAAAAGCAATCTACTCTATGTCCAACTAGTCCGGATTGATATACTCCTAAATAAACCGGACCGGGGGTAAAGAAAGCTCATTTTTTTCCAAAAACAATCTACTCTATGTCCATTCAGTCCGGCTTGGTCTACTTCAACACAAATCGAACTAGGGGGCAAGCAAACTTCAAATTTGTCATACAAGCAACCTACTCAAAATACTATTCACCTTACTCCCCTATCCAGAAAATCTGCATAAGGGAGTGGGGGAATATGATAGTACATATGGCTTCTAGAAGGACTGGGACCAAACTCCTGGCTCCATCCAGTCCCGCTTACCCCTAGTCCAGACTAATGGTTCCCAGCGGCCCAATCCTTGAGAGTCCCAGCATATGAGGCCCATGTCCAAATGCGTGATAGAGACAGTTCTTATTGATTAATCATGAGAATAACCGGGGCATGTTTCAGAGGATCCTTAGAACATTCCTCAGTCATTCTCACCCTGACACGTGTAAGGCATCTACCCCAGTCAGGCGTCCTCTGCTCCCAGAAGTAACGACTATGATTTAAAGGTACCTACCCCTAAACTCTACCCTTTGGTTATAAATAGCCCAAGGAGAAGAGGTTTCGGGGTTAATCATTCTCATACACTCATATACACACACAACCACCTTACATTCATATTAAGTGCATCTTCCCCAAAGTGAGTTCTTACTCTCACATCGGAGGCACCGCGGGACTCAAACCCCCTTTCCGGTGTTGTTATACAGAAACCCCACAACAGCTACACTATAACCGCAATGAAGGATTCAGGCGCGACATCGAAGGAGCAGCCCCGCAAACCAGAATTATCAATATGTATTTAAAAGTTCTCAATTATTTATCTTTCTCCGTGATATCACGATGCGTTGAGGGCATATTATAACTAATAGTCAAATCACTAAAGATTTGTTATGGAGTTTTTAAAAAATATTTCCCCTGTAGTGAGATTTTATGTCTTATGTTCCGTATGTTAATTAAATTTTCAGTCTGTGTATTTTAAGTTTTAAGTTTCGATTTTATCAGCATTGTTTATAGTTTTAACTTTTTTTATTATTACGCTTTAACTTCTTATGAACAACTAGTGGAGATTATAAACTCATTTGAGATGAAGATAATAGATCGTGTATTGTGATATATTTTATATCGTCTACTGTTACGTGTGCTATATGTAGCACATCTAAAGAATTATAGTTAAAATATATTAGTATATCTATAATTTTTATCTAAATTATAATATTTTTTTATTAATTTTGTTTTGAGAGAGCACTCAAATTAATATTTATCTAAATTATAATATTTTTTATTAGTATTGTGTTTGACCGCAAGACGGTTCAAAATAACTTTTATCTAATTTCTAATAATTTTTTATTAGTATTGTATTTGACGGAAGAACGACTTAATTAATTTTATCTAAATTATAATATTTTTTTATAAGTTTTGTGTTTGACATGAGTGCGGCACAGACTAATTTTTATCTAAATTATAATAATTTTTATTAGTATTGTGTTTGACGGGAGAACGGCTCATACCAACTTCTATCTAAATTAATTGCAACAAAATGTGTTAGATGCAATAAGTTTTAGGAAAAGGCAATTTGGGCTAGTGATCAGCATGATTGGCTGATTCAGAATTCAGAAGGATTGTCATGGGGTTGCTAATTGCTTGGGATAATTTATGTTTTAAGAGTATTGGGATGGTTTCATGTAGGACGTGGCAATGGATTCAATTTAGGAGCAGGGTATCAGAAGAAATTTTTTATGTGTTAAATGTTTATGGTCCCCTGAGCTTACAATGTAAAAGAAGATTATGGGTAGAGTTGTCAGAAGATTTGGCTATCGCTAGGAATGATATGGTCTATGTAGTGGGAGATTTTAATAGTATTAAGGATGATAGTGAGAGTGTAAACTGTAGATATTGAATACTGGATGCTCAGGGTTTTGTGTCTTTTATTAAGAACAATAATCAGTGTGACATTGGATTAGTAAATGATAAATTTACCTGGTTTGGACCACATGGAAAATGTAATAAGTTAGACATATTTTTGGTGAATGATAATTGGTATGCAATGGGTTGTTGGGTAGCTTGTGCTCTCAATAGGATGATATCAGATCATAGGCCTATAATGTTATCTTTCAAGCAATCAAAGGGAGGTCCTATACCTTTTAGAGCTTTCAACTAGTGGTTAAAAGAGGAGGGGATAAGGAAAGAGATGGAAAATGTTTGGAAGCAGACTAAGGAATCTGGATCGATAGAGAATTTTCAGGTGCTTTTAAGAATTTCAAATTGAGATTGAAGCAATGGAGTAGAGGGGATAAAGATAGTTTGGAAATGCAAATTGAGGAATTAAAGTCCAGAATGTAGTATTTTGACAGAGCTCATATATGGGATGATGATGTCTTAAAATGCAGTTTATCTTTGGCTTCTTGCTATAAGAAGAGGGACTCCATGTTGAGACAGAATTCAAGACTCCAATGGAATTTGTAAGGAGACAAAAATACAAAAAAATTCCATAAGGTTATACAGAAAAGAAGATGGAAAAATAGAATTGAAAAGATTGTAGTAGGAGAAGATGTTGTCAGTGATCCTGAGGAAGTTCGAGGTGCTTTTTTCAAATATTTCAGAGGTATTTACAATAAGAGGAAGAAGGAGATTTTTCAGCTGGGATCCTTGATAAATAACAGGTTAAATTTTGAAGAAGTGCATAGTTTAGAGCAGGATTTTTGCATGGAGGAATTAGAGAGAGCATTTATTTCTTTCAGCAATGATAAAGCCCCACACCTAGATGGTATGAATATGAAGTATATCAAGGAATTATGGTTTTATCTGAAAGATAAATTTCTGGATGGGTTTAATTCATTTTTTAGGTCAGGTGTGCTACCTTCAGGCTTCAATTCTTCCTTCATTACACTTGTTCCTAACGTTAAGGTGACAATAAAGATGAAAGATTTTAGGCCAATTAGTCTAATTAACAGTGTGGCAAAATTGTTAACCAAGGTGTTGGCATTCAGGCTTAGCATAGTGTATGAAAAGTTGATAGATTTGAATCAGTTTGATTTTGTGAAAGGAAGACAGGCAGCAGAAAGCATATTGCTAGTAAATGAGGTATATCATTCTATCAAAACTTTCAGTTAATAAGGGTTTGATTTTGAAATTGGATTTTGTGAAAGCATTTGATACTGTAAAATGGATATTTCGTTTCAAGATTATGAAGTGCTTGGGGTTGGGAAGAAAATGGATTAAATGGATGGAAGATCTCTTCAATTCAATAAGGGTGTCTGTTTTGATTAATGCTTGTCCTACTAAAGAGTTATCATCTCAAATGGAGTTAGGCAAATGGATCCATTGTCTCCTATGCTATTTAATTTAGCAGGTGAAGTGTTAAGTAAAATGCTAAATAAATCAAGTGAGCTAGGGATGTTTGAGGGTCTATAATTTAGGAAGGCTGGACAGAGTATTACTCACTTGCAATATGTTGATGATACAATTGTGTTTTTGAATGGCAGTGTGGAATCAATTTTAGGTGTGATGAGAGTACTACAATGCTTTTAGTTACTTTCTGGTCTAAATATTAATTTCCAGAAAAGCAATATATACTCTTGTCATATTCCAGAAAGGGATAATGGTTTATTTACAGATAGGCTAGGATGTAAAGTAGGCATATCACCATTGACTTATTTGGGTGGTCAAATTGGAGTAAGTCCTTGAAACACCATCTTCTGGAAACCTTTTATGAAAAAGTTTAAGAATAAATTGGCTAATTGGAAAAGGGATAGTTTGAGTCAAGCTGAAAGGCTATCACTATTGAAGTCAACCTTGAACGGTCTTCCAATTTATTGGTTTACTTTAAATAAGGTTCATGTAGGAGTGTGACAACCCGGGTCAAATCCCGAGTCTTTTTTGAAAACCGGGTCAAGTCTCGATTCTAAGTCGTAAATAAGCCAAAGCCTACTGTCCCAAATATAGCCAACTAGGGTAACAACTAGCCCACCATAGGCCCCCCAAAATATCATAATTTATTGGTACACATAGTAGTAGTACCGTGCCTTATAAACTGAACAGAAGTCCAAAATATCCTCGATGTGGGACTGTGGTGTTACAATCTCCCCGACTTAAACTCCTGACGTCCTCGTCAGGCCCGAATAGACAGCTCATAGGACCTAGATCGTACATCTCTAGCTATTGTGGGATAATACCGGCTGGCTTCGTGTCCCCACCTCCGGATCTCTATCCATTGCGGGATACTACCACCAGCCTTCGTGTCCCCACCTCCGACAACTTCACGAATCAAGCTTTTGAGAGTCGACTCTGATACCATTTATAACACCCAAGCCCGCAAACGAATGCGTACCAGACCCAACAACCCACCACAAGTCAGTCTGAAAAAGTTAGTGATTTGGTATACATTGGTTGTTGACTTGTATCTATAAAGGTCCCAAATACTCTTATTCTTATCGATGTAGAATGTTACAAATAACTCATCTTATAAACTCGACATCCTCATCGAGCCCACAAACACGCATACGGAACCCGGGCAATGTCTCTGCACTTCCAGCCGGGCAGAGCTCTGATACCAAATGTAACAGCCCGCTCTTCCAGACTATTAACTAACCCGAAACTAATACAAAACACAATTTACTAATTCAAACGTCTATTACAAAGGTGACTATTACAAAAGCGCAGCTAATGAAAGTCCAAAAATTATTGTACTATGAATCTAAGGTCCTCGAACTCCAATTATATCCAACTCGAATCATAGGTGAAACCTGAAATTATAAGTAATGAGCTGTTTAGCCTAGCAAGAAACCAATCGGTCTAACTAGTAGGATAAGCAATATATACACATATAACAAAATACGATAATCTTTACGATATGATAACGACATGCAAAACAAACACTTTCGATACAATTTTATTTTTTTTATTCTTATTCGATACACACAATACACATAACACATAAATAACAATAATTTGAAATCCATTATCCATGCCATGATCACTACAATCCGGTGATAACGGTCCTAAATTTTCATAAAACTGTCACTATAATCCGGTGACTACGGTCCTAAGTTCTTATTCGATATTTTCACAAATCATGGCACAAATCAAAGATCCAAAATTATCATTTAGACACCACAGAGATACAACAATACGTATATTATAACACATAATACTTTTAAATATATCATCACTTAGCCCATGTTTTGATAATCAAATATAAAATCATAACATACAACTTTGAAAACACTAGTAAGATCGATCGAAAACTTACCTCCAAACTGATAAGATGTGAATTTACTCTTTTTAACCATCTAAGCGACTTTTTCTTGGAAAACACGAATCATGCAAGTTGTAGAAAATGAAAAGACCTTTCCGGAAAGTCTAGAATCAACGAATTCAGACGTAAGATGATTTTTTTACGAATTTTACAAGATTGCTGATTTTTGTTTAAAGGAGCCCTACGAATTTTGATATTAAAAACGAGGGGGGCGAATAAGATGTATTTATTATATTACCAAATCTTATTTTTTAATCTACAAGTTATCCATAATAAAGTCTGATCCAAATTCTAGGCCCATAAATCTATTTAAATTTTAAATCCTAATTTTGATCAAATTTTAATCCCTTTTTTCAATATCGTATTAGTATTATTTTTCCTAAAAATTTTGGGATATTACAAGGAGTTTGAAATCAGTTAGAAAAAATCAGAAGGGATTTCTTTTGGGGAGATGTTTCAGGGGATGGAGAGAATAGTGGTAGGAAAATGCATCTTAAGGCTTGGAATCTGATATGTAAGCCCAGAAAGCTGGGAGGTTTGGGCTTAAGTTCATTGCAAAATAGAAATTTAGTATTATTGTGCAAGTGATGGTATAAGTGGCAGGCTGATAGGAAGGTGGGTTGAAATGTGCGACTTAAAGATAAATATGGTTGCAGTAAGGGGGAGGGATTAGAACAGTTGAGTAGCTCTAAGTCTTGTTCAGTTATGCTACAAGATATTCTAAGAGCAGTCGCCAAGTTTGTTGAGTTGGGATTTATGGGTTCAGGAAGCTTAAGGTGGAAAGTGTTTGATGGTGAATCAACATTATTCTGGGAGGAATTTTAGTATCAAGATAAATTCCTTATGGAAAAATTCAGCAGGCTTTATAGCATATCCAAGTTGAAACAGAAATAAGTTAGAATAATCAAGGTTCTGTGGTATTGTTATGATAGAAGTGGAGAAGTCTTTTGGACTAGGAAATTAAGAAATTGGGAGATGGATGATTTGAAGGATTTAAGTAAGATAGTGGACTCGATGAAGTTAGGTAGTAATCAGGATATGTTAGTTTGGATTCTAGTGAGGGAAATATTTACTACTAAAGCAGCATATGTACTTGTAAGTGGAGATAATATCTCCGATGGTGGCCTTTGCGAAGTAATTTGGAAATGCAAAGTGCCTGAGAAAGTTAGTTATTTCTATGGAAAGTTCAGTCTATGATTGTGCTAACAAAAGTATAGTTGGCTAATAAAATTAGGAAGTTTAGTGACTCCAAGTTGTGTTTGCTTTGTGATTTGGAGAAAGAATCACATGATCATTTATTCTGGAAATGTACATTTTCTAGGAAAGTACGGATCTTTATTCTAAGCTGGTTGGAAATAATCTTAAAGGTATATATATCTGATCTGGAGTCTATGTGGAGGTCTAGGGATGTTTTTCATCTCATAAGGCTCAAGCAGGTTTGGACTAGTGTTTTAGTATCTATAATTTGGACCATTTGGCTACACGGTAATCAGTGTACTTTTGATAACTGCTTTACAAATTTAAATCAAGTTATTTTTTTAGTACAAAGTAGAGCTTTGGAGTGGTGCTTAGAAAATGGCATTATAAATCAGCAAAGAGTTCAGTGGTGGTCCTACAATCCAGTTGGAGTTTTTACTGTAAGTGAAAAAGATTTTTTGTGGGAGTTAATTAGCAAAAGCGATTTTGAGATTATTTCATATATTGATGGTAGTCTCAGGAAAGACTCAAAGGGTGGAATTTTGGCTGGCATTAGAGGAGTGATTCAGTTAGTGATAGGTGAAGTATTGTTGCACTTTGTTGGGCCCTCCGTAGCTTCTCAAGCTTTTGAGGTAGAATGCTATGTTTTGGATGTTTTGTTAAGGATTTTAAAAGAAAGTAAGTGGAGGAAAAGTCATATATTAGTTCTATCGGACAGTGAGAAACTTGTGAAACAAATTTATGTGGTTGCACTCCAGGTAAGATTATGGAGTAGTAAAGAGTTGTATATTCAGGTGAAACATGTCAATAGAGTTTGGAATATAACAGCAGATGACCATGCAAAAAGAGGTGCTTTTTGGATAAATTGGTGATAAGTTAAATAAGAAATTTAATTTCGGGGCTCGTATATTAGTAAAATTAGTTTAGTGGAACATTTTGTGATGTGAATTAAATTAGTAACATTTATAGAGTTATAGAATTACTTACTTGTGATATAGGGTCATTATGATAGCTTGGGCATATGGAAAAGCTATCAGATTCTTCTTGGAAGTTTAAAAGTTTCTTTTGGGTAGAAGTATTGAGGTTATAAGCTTTAATGACAGAGTATAGGGGATCAGTCTAAAGTAATATAAATAATGGGATCATTGCATGTAGAGGAATCAGTTTTGTCAATTTAGTTCTCAAAATACAATTAGTTGAGAGAGGTTAAGTTTGTTTAGGGTTTCTTTCAGTCTGTCAAAATAAAGTGGAGGACGAGAATGTTAATGTGAATGCTAGATGGTTGATGCCTAATAAAGGGGTGATTAAGTGTAATGTGTATTGCTTCTTTGCACAAGAAACTCTGCCAAATGGAAACCGTTCTGGTATTAGGGATGTGTTCCGTGATGATGTAGGTGTTATTCTTCATATGACTGCGGGATCTTTGGGGTTTGAGGATCAGAGAGAGATTGAGTTTCATGCTTTGCTGGAAGGTTTATAGGAAGCATACTATAAGGGTTACAAGAAAATTATCTTAGAGACTAATCATGTGGATGCATATTGGGACTTGTTTAGTTCTAATATGGTGGGAGGGTGTCCTCAGTACGCACAGGTTTTGTGGCAGCTCAATCAGCGCAAGGCTGATAAATTTTTTTTTATCCGAATTAAGGCTTGTTGATAGTGAAACTAATAAGTTGGGAGCATATTTGGCTAAATAAGGTTCCAATCATTAAAAGCAAATGGTGATTATTGAGAAGGATTTTGGCAGTATTGAAGAG
The DNA here is from genome assembly GCF_009905375.1 of Apium graveolens. Classification (NCBI taxonomy): domain Eukaryota; kingdom Viridiplantae; phylum Streptophyta; class Magnoliopsida; order Apiales; family Apiaceae; genus Apium; species Apium graveolens. The sequence goes on along the minus strand of NC_133652.1, from coordinate 258,687,020 downwards.
CTATGATATTTGGATATGGGTTTAAGTAGCATTGAACTGAGGTTTAGGGTTGTAAGGCAAGGAGAAATTGACCCTACCATCCTTGAAGATGAAGTCCTGGATCCCCAGGAGGAGGACTTGCCTCAAGAAGCAGAAGATAATGGTGATCAGGGTTTGGGTGTGCGAATGATGCTGTTGATGTAGGTGCAGTGGGCAGCAATGATGATGAGGAGATTGTTGATCTTGAGTTTGTGGTTGGTCTCTCGGCTGCTGCGGCGTTGGAAGGAGCTGGAGCAGTGCTCGAGGATGAAGAAGACATGGAGTTTTAAGTCCCGCTGGAAGCAAGGAAAAGCAGTGATATTGGGGTATCTCAACATTCATGTTTATTTTTTTAATTAAGCATTTAGTTGTAGATAAATTAAAGATTGATGGGTCCAGTTTGCGGTTTTTGTTGGTGGATTTAGTTTGTTAAGTATGGATTATCACTGGCCCATTTTCCAATTGGATCTAGTCTAAATGTATTGTTGGATGGTTGGTCTAGTATAAATGTATTGTTATATCCATATGGATATTTATATCCATATATTATAGATTGAAATTATAGGGTTAAGTTCTATGGAGACCACTTTTTTGTGGAGACCTTGGAGACCACCAGGGTCGGCCCTTGGGTAAGGCGACCAAGGCGGCCGCCTAGGGCACCACCGCGCACAGAGGCACCAAAATATTTCAATAACATATGTATATAGGTGTATTTATTTTTTATATTATTTATTTTTATATTATTTTTTATATTTTAAAATACAACTTTTAATTAGAATACATTAACATATATGTGATTGGGGGACATATTAAAATTTTAAAATATATTATTATCTTTGTGATAACTTCATTTTAAAATTAAAATATAATTTACTTTAATTTACTTTAAAAATATAATTAATAAATTTATTTAATAAACAAAACAAAGTAAAAATGTGAAAGGTTTGGAGAAATTGAGTTTTTGGACTATGCGCGTCTATACCCATTATCCCAGATGGCCAGATGAAGTCATATAACAAAACTACAAAACCCTCTCCTTCCCTCTGCTTAGCTACCGAATAAAATACATAACACAAATTGTTCTCTGTTCATTCTGAACACAGATTGGGGTTACTACAGCTGATGATGATCAGAACTTGAGTGCTGAACAAAAATTCAGAAGGTAATATTTCTTGTATATTGTTGATCAAGGTGCTTTTCAACTCAAAGAACGGTTTAAACAGTTTCAAGATTATAAGGAAAAATTTGGGTTTTTATTTAACCTGAAGAAGCATTTATCTGGTGATGATGAGGGGTTAAAATCTTGTTGCATGAAGCTTGAGGGATTTCTTAGACATGATATGCGATATGATATTGTTGGCGCAGAGTTGTTTAACGAGTTACTAGTGCTTCGAATGGTAATACCCGATGAGATAACAAAGGCAATAGATGTGCTTAATTATTTAAGTTCTAGTTGAAGACAAATAAATTATCCAAATGATTGGATAGCTTATAGAATCGTGGTGACCATTCCTGTTACAGTGGTAGAGGCGGAAAGGACATTTTCTAGATTGAAACTGACCAAATCTTATCTCCGCTCTTCGATGTCTCAAGATAGACTTAATGGATTGGCTTTATTGTCTATTGAAAGTGAGCTGGCAAGTTCTCTAGATTATAGCAAAATCATAGAGAGATTCACATCTCAAAAGCCTAGAAAAAAGTTTCAAAATCAATAAAGGTAAACTCATTTTTATAACTTTATTTAGACATTGTTGTGTACTAATAATGATGAATGTTCTATATTCATAATACTACATCAGTGGCTTGTAGGAGATTATTGCAGGAGGTTGAAAACTTGGATATTTAACGTACAAGAAATTCATTATATTCACTTGCTACTTTAGATTCAAGTAAGTTTTCTTTTATACAATGAATATATCTTATTGTGATTTTTTGGTTATGAACATGGGGCACCATTTTTGAATCCCGCCTAGGGCACCCAAATATATAGGGCCGACCCTGTAGACCACTTATGTTCTGCAAGTTAAATATTGCATAAAAACATTGCAAAACATATTATTTTGCGAATTATGCTCTATAAAGTTCCTTATTTTATTCAAAATCTTGAATATCATATATGTACTTCATGTAAAACATCACAAAAATATTTTATTATGCAAAACATGTTAAGTTTGCAGAACATTTGTTCAGTTTGCTATTACATACACATTCTATTTATTAATCTTAAATGATCTTCAATAATTTTAATGAATTAGTGATACTGGTAAAACATACTTCACAAAATAATATATTTTATAGTGTTTTGGTTGCAGAACATACGTGGTCTCCAAGGTCTCCGATGAATAAGTGAATAAGTGGTCTCCATAGAACTTTCCTCTGAAATTTTATCCATATATTATAGATTGAAATTTTATCCATATGTTTATGGTTGCACTCTATGGGAGGGCAGAAAGAAATTTCCGATCAAGTTAAATGGTATAGTTTCAGTGAATCAATTTCAAGTAAGATTGAGATGCTAGATCTTCAAAACAACGAGGATGTATTGGCCAGTTCCCATCAGAGCATTTAATTCAATTTTTTTCTTATAGAATTATATGTTTATTTTTTTTTTGGGAAGACCGATATCATCTTTGTTTATTTGCAGGGTGACTTAAAATAATTTTTATCTAAATTAAAATATTTTTTACTATTATTTTGTTTGATAAGATCTCTAACTAATTTTTATCAGGATTATAATAATTTTTAGTACTATTGTATTTGATGGGAGCGCGGCTCAAACTAATTTTAATCTAGATTATAATAATTTTAATAATACTCTGTTTGACGGAAAAATGGCTCAAACTAACTTTTATATAATTTATAATAATTTTTATTAGTATTGTATTTTGACGGAAGTGCGGCTCAAACTAATTTTTATCTAAACTATAATAATATTTTATTAGTATTGTGTTTGACGTGAGGGCGGCTAAAACTAATTTTTATCTAAACTATAATAATATTTTATTAGTAATATGTTTGACGGGAGGCGGCTCAAACTAATTTTTATCTAAATTGTAATAATATTTTATTAATATTTTGTTTGCGGGATGACAAATCAAATTAATTTTTATCTAACTTATAATATTTTTTATTAGTATTGTGTTTGACCGCATGACAAATTTTATAGTTTCAATGTAATTAAAAGACCCTGCTCATAAATGTTTCTTGTATGGAAATTCAAAATGCATATTATTTTATAATTTGTGTGTGTATAAATATACATGTATATTTACTTTTTTGTTGGAGTATGTGTCATTAATGAAATGTGTAAAAATTAAGTTGTAATATGTGTATTAAAACAAAAAAATGATATTGTATCTTCTATTTCTTAATATGTGTGAAATTTACAAAATTGACTATTAAAATGAGATTAAAATGAGATGGAGGGAGTAATATTTTTGTATAATAATATGTTTAACGGTAGGGTGGCTCAAACTAACTTTTGTTTGAGGGAGGTCGACTCAAGCTAACTTTTGATAGAAAAACGGTTCAAACTAACTTTTGTTTAAAATATAATAATTTTTGAGTAATAATTTTCTAGAAGATATAAAAAACTGAAGTATTGAACATACGAATTTTTTAATAAATAAATAATATTATGAAAAACATTACAGAGTTCTGAACACAGAATCGTCGTAGATCTGTGCAAAAATCTGCACTTGTTTCTATAATAAGTTTCGTAATAAAGTGGAAGAAAATTATGACCAACACACAAAAAGATCGCAATTTTAAGTTTTAAGCGTAAGCAGTTGGCATGCATAGGATAGGAATAAAAAATGTCCCGCTGGTCCAATTTATGATTCCAATTGGCACCCCGAATTGTAGGACCATAATGGACAACAAAATCCAAATTATTTGTTTCAACTTCACGCAATTCCATTTGTTTAAGGTAGTACTTTACCAGTTGAGCAAGTTAGCATGAATAATAGATAGAGTAACATATACCAACAAGAATCTCAGCATTCATTCAAATTTCAAAGTTGATATCAAATAGAAGAAACAGTAGAGAAGCCTTGGCCTCATCAATGATGACCAAGGGACGCAACATAATGACTGTATATAGATATGATTTTAGGTAAGATTTGGGGACCAACAAGCTTAACTTAACCATCATATATGAATTTAAATGGGTGAGTGGGTAAAGAAGAGAATGATGGTGATACAGTGAAAACTAACAATTGAAATTGATGTCAAACATAACACATGCTTGCAATTAGAGAGGCACGCCTATAGCCTGATGTTTGGTCCCTTTGTATAATTTATCATATCGGCTGTCCCAAACATATATATTGTCACGTATTATCATAATTCATATCGTCTGCCTCCCCGCTCACTACACTACATATGCTTCAGCTTCACTCCAGAATCATGATAGATTCTCAAGTTAGTCTTATTTACCAAGTGCGTTTCTGTATTTTGCTGAGTTAGATGTCCAGTATCCGCATTAATTTTAGGCCTTGCAAGTTTTTTACTATTCAAAACTTACGTTGGACCTTGAAGAGTAAACCCATAGTTTTAACTTTTAAATAATAAAGTTTGCTTACAATAGTAAACTCAGATTCATAAGATTGGTGTTATAAATTGAACGTCTGTTCTTCTCGGGTAACCTCACCTGCTTACCTTTATAATAGTAAACCAGATACATGCTTCCACTTCTCTTGCTTTGCCTGCTGCATCATTCAAATTCAAAGTTTGTTACACACAACAGAAATTTGAGACGAATCAGCAAGCATGCATAGTTGCACCACTTTCTTTCTTGTAGTTTCTCTTTTTCATATACGTTGCAATACCTCAAAATTTGAATATTTAAAACATATAACATATGGCATATATTTTGATTCAGAATTTATATACAAACAATTCCACCCTTATATTCTTTAAAATGTAATGCCTTGTCCATATTTTCTCCACAAAATGTAGACTCCTCAAATTACACTTATGTTTCATCAGTTCCATAGGTGGGTGAATGTTTTGTAGCATGTCCGTGGGGGTCACTTCCCCCTTCCCACTTACATATTCTTGCCACCTCACACCCAAATGGTTTTATAAAAAAATGATCCTCAATGGTTTTATAAAAAAAAAGACCCCATTCAATGCTAGAAGCCCACTTCCCCTATTTTGTAAAACCCATTATATTATTATTATAATATATATTTAATATAATTAATTTAACTTAAATTTTAAATTTAATTTATTAGTAAAACTCTTTTGGTAATTCTATTTTTATTTAAACTTAATTTTATTTAAATTTAATTTAATGTTAATTTAAACTTAATTTAATTTAGTGTTTTAATTTTAAAAATATTACTATCTCCGTCCCTCTGATTTCTTTACAGTTTTTTTCACATGCTTGACACGCATTTTAAGGCAACTGTAAAGTACGAATGTAAAGAATTGAGAGGGCAGAGGGAGTATCATTTAGATCAATAAAATTTGGGTTACTAAAAACCGGCACTTGCGAACGTGGAGATCCGTGGGTGTTTGTTGAGTTTCCAATTGTGAATTTGAAAATGGAGGAAATGCAAATTGGTACGGAGAATTTTGAGGACATGAAAATGGAATTTGAGAACTATGTGAATATGAAAATTGTTCGAATTTTGAGAATTAAAATTATAATTTTGTGGATTTGGAAAATAGGGATTTGGATATGAATATGGAAATGGAAATTGAGGGTTTGAATTTTGAGAGTTTGAAGGTGGAGGATTGTTGAAATTATTTGGATTCATCTTTTGCTAGGAAAAATAAAAAATTTAAAAAATGTGGAGATGATGAATAAGGTGTGAGAATTGAGTATTTATAAATAAAAAAATTACCGTTAGAAATATATACATTATAAATATTAATGTTAAGTTAGAAAGTAAAGCTAAACACAAAAAAAATGCAAAAAACAGACCATATATGCAAGTGGTGTTGGTCAATACAGATTAAAAAAAGTAATCAAATGGGACAGTTCCACCAAACAGGACCGCCTATTTCACTTCAACACAGTACAATGCAAAAGAGAGTCACATTTCATATTTTTTTATTATTTTGAGTGGTCCTATGAAAGAGCCGGGACTGCTTTGCCCATGCTCTAAACTCCCACTTCTCTGTAGCTGCAAGTAGTTTAACTGTATCAGTCACTTCACATGTCAGGGTGACTGAGTTAGATTTTATTAATTCCTTGAACTACAAAATGCATACAATTGGTAGTTTTCATGAGGAGGCTTTGTTCCTAAAGAAAATATACAGAAAATTACACTTAGCAATAGAGGACTCAGTGGTTGATATGCTGTTAACTGGTAACTGGTTTTTATTTTGAATTCAAAGAGTTGCAAGTTGAGAAGAGAAGGAGAAGAGAAGGGACAAAAGAAAAACTAGTTCAACTTCTACCATAGCATCTCCAACCATAATAGCTAAAATAGTTAGCTAAATTATCATCATCTAAAATTTTGTTGAATGTAAGGTTATTTAAGTCGGTGGTATTACCTATATTGATTAGCTAAATTCAACAATAATATATTATAGGTATTTTCAAATTATTTTATATGTATAGAAATTTCACATGTTAAAATAAATTTAAATATTTAATTAAATACAAGTAAAAATAAAATATTTATTCAATGAAAAAATATTGAATATATAATTATATAATTATAATAAGACATTTATATGTGTTAAAAAAACATAATACTTATATGTATAATAAAGTTTTATATTTATATTTATATTATATTTTATTATATTATATTTTATTATATTAGATTAGATTAGATTTACTAATATTTTTATAAATACGTAATGTTTATTAAAATCATTAATAAATTGGTCAATAAGAAAATCATATTTTGACACTTAATATAACATAAAGTTAAAATATTAATAATGAAATAAAAATTTGAACATATATATATATGTTAAATATAAATATAATATAAATATATGTGTATTGATGTGCAAAGTTAGGTTAAAATAAGGCAGAAAGTTGGCATTGATGTTTTAGCTAATGGCTATCAGAGGTAATATATTTTTTAGCTAATATATATATAACTGTGTCACCTAGACTTTTTAGCTAACCGGTGATGGTTGGAGATACTCTAAGTACATTAACCCATACCTTAGAAACAACTTGAATCAATAATTTATCTGGCGATGTACAGCTACTACAAAGTTTTTATAATTTCGCTCCATCTGCATGCTAATTACCAACCTAGCTCTATATTATAGAGTCAAATGTAACATAACCCTATATAGTTCTTCATGCGGGGTTTGTTTACGTGACAAGAACACAGCAGTCATCTGACCAATGAATACTTTTTCGAGGCCAATGAATATTAACATATTAGAGAAAATTCTGAAAATGCAGTATCATGGATGTCACATGAAAGGTCGAAAATGCTGACACAAAATCCCTCAACAATTTTAGTTCAGTGAAGACAAACTTGTACAATCCGGCTACAAAATTCGTAGATCAGTCGAGGGCTAATGAAGGAGAAGCTGCTCTTTGAGATGCTTGCCCCTTAGAAATGCCCCAAGCTGTATACTAGAGTCCATGTGAGCTGAAAAGGAAAGAACAATGTGAGTTTTAATAACATTAAATGTTACACTGCAACCGTAGAACAGAAGAGGTATTGAATACCAGAAAGAGAGTTATGGAAGCAAATAGGCCCTCTTGGAGGAGAGCTCCGCGACCCCCAAAATCTTCTTCATCAACCTTTAGCATCATTGCATAATAACAATATATGATTGCAGAAGAAAGAACTAGAAATCTGAACCAAAGATTACACACCAATATTAGCTTAACTTTGGTTCCATATCAACCATTAAAAGATTATTTATCCACGCATAGGGATTAAAACAGAACATGATCAGTGCATAGGAGCTCCATGGTCTTTCTGGTCATCAAAAAATGCCTTTGGTACTTTGGGAATTAATTTGGAAGATTGTGATATTAGTAGCCTAACAAAAAAATTAAACTTGGACATTGGTTTGGGATTGTTTTTTCGCAATGACACTGATAAAAATAAAAGCAGAGAGGTGAAGTTAAGATCATAAAATAGGTTCATTGCAAAGGTAAGTCTCTGCTACTTGTCATGTACTCCCTTAATTCCCTTTAAATTTCTTCATGAAACAGACATGATACCAGCAACTATCTAATATTAAAACAAAGTAATTTACACACCTCTGGCATCATAAGAAGCAAAAGCAAGAAAATTGCACAAGCAATAATAACATTAAACATGTTTGTGTTTGTACATTTGAGAAAGAAAGTCGAAGAAAAGAACATACATGAGAATCCATATTCCTCCAACCAAAGGAATGGCCCCCCAGATTAACCCACATAATACGGCCACAATTTGTCGAATCCAATGTAAAACATCCCCTAATTGATCCTGAAACAATTGCGGGGAAATCATTAACCACATAAGTAATCATTAAACCTGTTTAGTTTCTTAGTATGGTTATATTCTCCAACAGAGAACAGACCCAATGCAACAGTATAGAGGCAACAATACAGTACAATTCATTTCGAATAATCGAAACGCTATATTTCGACCCAAATGCCATTATACTAAATACCCATACTTTACTCAATTGTTGCAAGCAAAGCGAGCTAGATATACATAATAGTAACAAAAAGATGCAATGCATTAATACAATACAAAACAACTTAAAAGCAAGCTTATATTGAATAACAAGCAGTTGAAAAATGAATGCATGAAAACAAATACACATCTATATATAGATGAAAATGGTGGTGCAAACCATGTCCCAAGAAGCATGAGGATCAACCAATTTGCCAAAATTGAAGGGAGATAAGTGACCATTTTCATTACTTGATTTTCTGTCTTTCATACTCATTCTTCAAAGATTTGAGTGATGAGGGGTGGCTTTAGTTAGTAGAGACAGGGGATGCACAGCAGCAGCAGCACCAACAACAACAACAAAAAGAAAACAATACTGTGGTCTTTTATTGACTTGGGAGGTCGGAGAGAAGATGACCTATTTGACCACTACTATTTATTTTTATTTCAAATTAGTTGAAAAACAAAGGTAATTGTTAAATAAGTTCCAAATATTATTCTTTAAGTTCCATTTTTGATTTTAAATTACATAATTATTCATGATAGGATTGAGTTTGAATAGTAAAATTATGGGTATACAAGTATTATATATACTAACTTAAAACCCGTGTGATGCACGGATTCCGTTAATATTTAGATTTTTTATTTTTATTTTATATGATTTTATTAAAATTTTAATATAAATAATTAAATAAGTAAATTAATAACAATATAATTATATTTGATTGTGTATAACTTTAAGTTAAATCAAATAGTATAGTATAAAATAGTATATGATTGATGAGATTTGAACCATTAATCTTATTTATAAATAATAATTAAATGTTTGATGTTGGCGGGGTTCGAATCTGTGAACTTGGTTAGTGTATTTTTTTATAAATATTAATATAAATATTTGTTATTAGCAGGATTCGAACCTAAAAATTTATTTGTAATTTTATAAATAATAATATAAATGTTTGTCGTTGACGAGATTCGAACCTGTAAGCATGGTTGGTGTATTTTTTTTTAGTATTCGGATCTAATGGTTATGATTATTTGGTTAAGAGTTTCGTGATCGAAAGGATAACCAAAAATAGTGTTAATCAAACTACAAATTATACCCTTATTCGGTTATTATAGTTTAGTATAAATTAGAATGGAGCTTAAATATTAACACTTGAAGCTTATTTAACAATACTCGATTTTCATAAAAGTTTTCATAACTAATTTTTTTCAGATAAAAATTAAAAAATACAATCCCGAGGAATAGACTTAATTTTCTTTGTAGAGTTATCTTCATTTATAAAAGTACGTCATGTAATTGAAATGCAAGCAGTGATCCTGAAAATTTAGATAATATCGGCTTTAATGATTGAAAGGATAACCCACAAAAAAGTAAGTCTAGACAATATCGTGTTCAATGTCTCTAAATATTATCCAAAAAAACTTTGTTAAAAATCCTGCGAGAGTATAAATCTATGGAAAGAAAAAATCAAGATGATAACGAGTGCACTCTATACGAAAAAACTAAGAGAAAAACTACTCACTCCGTCACTTTTTAGTTGTCACCATTTCTTTTATATAGTCAAATTGTCCAATTTTCGACTGAAAACTAAATATTTCTCTTATATTATTAAAAAACAGAAATCATGTATTAAAGTAGATTAAATGTACTTTTAAATGATATAAAAAAATTATTTTGTCAATTATAAAAATATTAATAAAATTCGATCGTGTGTTGATTTATATGTTTGTGTATATTCACATCAATTATCCACTTGAGCAACTCCTATATACTTGAGATATTAAGCAATTGAGTAAGTATGCTTCCTTCGAGCATATTATTCTCCAAATAGAGATCAAGTAATTGAGTAATGTAAATCCGTCTTGTCATCTGACATGGTTGATATGTCTTGAAAATTTTCAAGGTTTGTTTTTTCAGTCTGTATTGAGTTTTATTATCAGTTCTTAGTCAAAATCGTACGGTACAAATGGCATCAACAAGCAGTATCCTAGAAGCTATGAATAACGTCACTCTAGAAGATAAAGAAGATGACGGCCTAGCCTTTCAAGGAAACATTAGTGAAGAACAAACAGAAGGACAGGGAGATTTTGTGATGCCCTCCAAACCCGAGTCAGAAGTTTGGGGTCCACAACACATACACAATATATAAACCTGTATATGAAGTATTATTTGCAATGACCCTGCTTTACATAACCACGGATCGCAACAGGTTAAAGTATGAAAACAAGCCTCAACCTTAACTTTTGTTATAACGTACCAAATCCCAACTAATTTAATTTACAACTGATAATGAAATTATTCTTACAATCTTACTATCTCACTACCGTAGTAAGCTCCTGCTAGCTCGATCCAACTCAATCTGGAATCATAGCTCGTACATTGAACTGAGAAACCTCGCTATCAACCGTATTATAACGACTCGTGTATTTTTATTTTTATTCTATTTTATTTGAAAGTGTAATAAAGGTTTAAGTAAATAAATAAAATGTGTATAATGGTTTTTGGCAGCGGTTATTGATTATTATTTAATTAATTATGATTTGTTGATAAGTAGGATTGAATTGTGAGATTTATTAGTGAGTTACATGATTTATTTTGCTTGTAAAAGTGATTTTATGGTAATTTTAATTCCATAAATATTTGGGTTGTCTTTAAAATTGTTTTTCTAATTTTATAATTTCAATAATTATTTTTAGGACTTTATATAATTGAGAAATCAATATTTCGTTAATTATTCATTTTTAAATGATTTTCTGAGTGTGTTAAATGCTAAAATCCATATTTAATTATGTGAATCTTTAAAAATTATGAAATTTATATTTTATTAAATTCGTATTATACAAAGAATTTTAAAATTATTTTAAAAATTTTTGGGATTTGTTTCACCGCGTGTCATTTCATTATTTGTTAAAAACTGGGTACCAAGAGTACCTTAAGAATTGTTTTAAAAATTTTTGAAATTATGTTTTTGTAAACTTCGAAATTTTCTAAAATTTTAAGAGTATTTCGAGATTTTTCTGATACATTTAAATCGTATTCTGTTTCGTAAAAAATAAGAATTAGGGTTAAAAATCGAGCCCCTGAGTATTCAGGGATACGTGTTAACAACTTATATTAAGAAGTTAACACGTATCCAATTTTGCAGGACACGTGTTCACAGCATCTTACACTCCCTCAACCTTATTCTTTTATCTCGGTTGTTTTTTTTTCTTCTTTGCCCTGTGCTCTCGGCTTCTTCTTCTCCGATTCACTTCGTTTCCTTTCCATTTTTCTTCTTCCTTTTTCCCGGTGATTCTCCGGCCTCCAGTTCCGGTAATTACTTCCGGTTCTTCTGTTCGATTTCCAGTCGATTCATTCCTTTATATATATATTTATGTGTGCGCGATTGTGTATGTATGTGTGAATATGTGTGTGTGTGTGAATATGTGTGTGTGTGTGTGAATGTGTGTGTGTTGGTGTGTTGGTGTGTGTGGGCGGCCGTGTGTTGCCGTGTTCCGGCCGCGGGTGTGGCGCTCCGTTCTGTTCTCTGTTGCTTGGTTTCTTTGTTGGGCCTTGCAGTTGGGTTGACTGTTGGGCTGGGCTTTGAAAGCAGTGGGCTAACTGTTATAATTTTAATTACTATTTTCTTTTCTGCAGGAAAATAAATGATTAGTATTCGTGAAATTAAAACTTTCGTTGCGGGAAATAATATTAATCGGTATAATTTATTTGGGAACCCGTATCATATCGGGCGCCAATAAATTGTGCCGCCGTTGACGATGAACTTCGGTGAGTCGACGGTGGACGGTGATGACGATGTTCTTAGTCCTAAATTTTATAAATAAATAAAATGATTTTTCGTAAAATATTTTCGGACTTAAATAATTAATTGTGATTGGTATTGGAGTGTAAGTTATATAAAAGGATAAAATAATATTGTGGATGGTTGAGAATTGTTGACGTCGATTGCAATCGACGAGTAGTCTTATAAATAAAGAAGATGCTGCCAAAATTTCCTAAAAATATGTTCGAAAATATATATTTATGTGTCACCCTAACAATATTTCTGACTATGTGACTATGTGATTACGGGTTTGTGTGTATAATAATAATACGAGTCGGGTTTTTGGATTTGGGTTATTAGGATTTGAGGATATCAAGCATGTCGGCATAACTAATTAGGGTATTTTGTAATTGTAGATCCCAATCGAGTCGTTCCATGATTGAAGTCAACGTGAAAGCTATTAGGGTTTGTAAAGCGTTGCAAGGCAAGTACCCCTGACCATTCTTTTATGGTACAGTGTATATGGATAGCTAAATGTTTTATTCTCGTAATGGAACAGAAATGTTTCAAGTTACGTATCCCCTGTAGTTATAAAATTTCTGTTTTCGAATTGTTTTGGGGAAAAGTAACTTCGAAAGGTACCTGTCTCAAATGAAATGATTTGCAAAACGGATTTTATATGTGTGCTGGCTAGATAAATGATTTTGAAAATGAGATAGGTACAAGTATTTTTGAAAACTGGATAAAACAGTCAGATATGGGATACATTGGGGCCAGAGTAGGCCTATTGAGGTGGCGTAAGAGGCTAATTCGGGGGTTGCGCAATATAAAACCGATTAGTCCAGCAGGTCAGAGACCTAGCTAGTCTCTGAGTTCCGGAACAGGTAAATGGGATGGCAGTTAGAGCCGTCTGGTGTTGATAGCCTGATCAGCTGTCTTCACATATCCGCTATGTATCTGATTGGGATTTGTGAATTATATGAAAGCATGATTGATTGATATAGCGGTTTTATAAAATGGCTAGAATGCTAAAATTGGACTCTGGTATTACGCAGCACACTATAATGTTGATTTCACAAAGCATGTTAATTAGTGATATCCAGTTACTTTGATTATCATTATGAAATGTTGATATCGTGATTACAGCTCTGTTCCCATTATTGTTATTTTACTGTTTTAATCTGTTATTCATATTTGGTACTGCTGAGCGATTATGCTCACCCTTGCAAACTGTTATGTATATTTCGCAGATGCCTAGAAGATCAGTCAGACCGACCCGTGTTCCCGCCCCTATTGGACCTGGCTCCTTTGAGGTAGTTTGTATCAGACCATGAGGTCTGAAGAGTTGCTGAATAAAGTTGGTGTGTCTTAGATAGTGAATAAAGAGTTTGTATTATTGAGAACCTGAATTATACTTGAACCTGGATCGGATCTTGGTTTGGGGTCAAGTTAATATATTCTAATAATAATTCTGTTGTTTATATTTTTGGAAATTGTGTTTAGTGACGTCAACTCCTGACCCCGGGGTTGAGACCGTCACACGTATCCTTCTTAACTGTAGAATATGTAAAAAGATTCGCAAGGGTGAGCTAACTAGCTCAGCAAGTCACAATAACAATAACTGAGGTTAATCAATGATCAAATGAGATGATTTAGAGGAATTAAGATTCTTGTTAAACAATTATTAGAATTGGATATTTATTTTAAATTTTAAAACCAAGGTCAGGCTGCTGATCAGTCACGCACTAACCCCGAGCAAGGCACACAGCTCTGCTCTACGAACTGGATCCAAGGCACACATTGGCCTAATTCGACCACGAATCTGGTCTGACCACGAATCTGGTCCACATAAAGAAAACTATCCAATTCTAAAGCAATTCAATATGATAAACAATATAACCCAATAAAACAAGATCATAATTAATAGTAATAAAATATTTGTATACGAGCATGGTGAAAATTCCTGGGTACCATGAGGGTATGTCAAAGTATATAAAAGAAATGGCCTTCAGCCTATAGGGGAATCGGTTATTGGAGGAACAATGATTTTATAAGGTTTAGTTCTTTGATGTCACAAGGTATGGTTGAGTATAAAAGTTTCTGTATGTTTAAACAATTTTGTTCCAGTGTTTGGTATATGATGGGTATATATTTGTAGAGTAGTATCGTATTTGTGTGGTTTAGTATCTGGTAAACCAACAAGAAATGGTTCACAAAGAATAAGGATTACGGCTCAAAGATCAAATGATGTGGCTCAGGTTCAAGGCTGAAGGATTCAAAATATTTACAATATAAAACAGAGCTATTTTGAATACTTAACAATATGTTACTGAAAAATTTAGAAATATTTGTATTATATCTCGAAAAAAGTTTAGGAGTACTTGCCTTATCACAATCGATTCCAATTTCACTTGTACTCGTCAAATGACTCTATTCAACAACCACTCGTCTACTTTTCCTATGCCTCGATTCTATTTTCAGATTACTTGCTGTATTTTCTACATGTCGATTCCATTTTCTGATCACCTGCTTCCCTTTCCTACGCCTTGTTTACTCTTCTAGGCAACATAAGTATCTATCAATATTCATCTCACATTATTTTAATCGTCACATGGACGTCATAAGGTTTCATCTACCCTTCGTTTTACCCAAATCCGATTTACGGATTAAAAGTTATTCTAAAACAAGTAAACACTGATCACATAGACCGACAGCCAAATAAATAAGTTACATATAACACATAACACGTCAAACAATCAATGAAATTTCATTTATAAGGAAGTCTCGGGTCATCAACAGTCTTTCGGGTATTTATTATGATTTTTAAAACATTTTTCGGAGTCAAAACGGGTCGTTGGATCAATTTTAAAGCAATAAACAGGGTTCGGTTAGCCAAATCTGGCTTTAAATAATTTTATAATAATTATCGAGCCTTGAAAATAATTTAAAATAATATTTTAAAGCTCGAAACTATTTTTCGGAATTTTTAAATCATTTATAAATAATTAAATCTAATTAAATAATTAATTAAAATCAATTAATAATTAATAAAATCAATTAATTAATTGACCAATTAATTAATTAATTAATAACTAAAATTAATTAACTAATTAATTTAGATTTATTTTTGAATTAAAAATAATTTTTGGAATTAAAATAATAATTTTTTAGAATTTTCAGAAATTAAAAACGAATTTTTATAATTAAAATAAATAGAAAATATGATTTTTAAATAATTTATAAACAGGATTCCAGTTTTTGAAACTTCTGGAAACCTCAGGGACTCTACTGTTTCTTGTTCACAAGCACAGGTACTAAATTGCAAGTTTTACAGGGATCGCCGGAAAATGATCAGGGTTCGCCAGAGATGGCGTTCCCGGAATCGTCACACCTTCAGGAGCTCCAGATATCATCTACAATTCATGAGAAACATAATCCAACCATCTATTCATCCTAATAACCCTAGAACTGGCCGGGAAGTTCACCGGTTTCCGGCGAACTCGAAGAAACTTCAAAACACAACTCCCTTCAAACCAGGGATCGTCTGTTAACATACTATATACCAATCGATTGCAAATTTCAAGGGGAACAAAACCCACCCATCTAGAACATCTGTTAATCCCTAAATAAGAAACCCCCAAATTCAATCAAGAACATTCATACGGGTTATAAACCCCAATTTCAAAATTCGAAAATTAAACTCAATTTTGAACATGTTATTGAACTCCAAATCAATCATATGACATATCAAAATCATCAGGAAGAAAAGTTCTACAACATACAAGCATCAAATCATTCAAACAATCATCCGAGCAAAAATTTATGTTTTTAATCAAAATAATTCGAAATTAATAAAATTTATAGAAAAATACCCTTTGATTCTGCAGTTGTAAGGCTTATTGATTCTGATAGAACACCTCAAGACCTTCGTTTTGAGTACTCGAGCTTTCCAATCAGAATCCGGTAACGCCTTGAAATTGCAGCTTGATTCTCAGAAGTTTATATGAATATAAGTATTTTCTATGAAAAATTATATAATTTACTGACTGTAAATGATTTTCTGTACGAAATAAAATACGGTAATGGCTATTTATAATTACGGGAAACTAGTATCCCGTTGGATCATTCCGGATATAAAATAGTATGTTTATTTATAAACGAAGAATGAAGATCAGGAAAACTGGAAATGATTGGTTTTGAATCATATTCAAATATAAAAACCTTCCCACTTTT
This sequence comes from Apium graveolens, assembly GCF_009905375.1. Classification (NCBI taxonomy): domain Eukaryota; kingdom Viridiplantae; phylum Streptophyta; class Magnoliopsida; order Apiales; family Apiaceae; genus Apium; species Apium graveolens. The sequence continues at coordinate 258,670,396 of NC_133652.1, read as the reverse complement.
TGTTTCATATGTGGAATATTGGGACATGCTGATAAATTATGTGGCTGTTTATTTGAAGTTCCGGAAAATGAAATCACCAGGCCCTTTGGATCATGGATGAGAGCGCCATTTAGAAGGCCAACATAGCTGATAGGAGCGAAATGGATAAGAGACGAAATGGTGGAAACGGTGGAGCTTATTGCCAGAATTCAGAAACAGATGGAGACTGGTACACTAACGGCAGGGCTAACAATCCTCCACAGAATCAGGACAGAGATAAGGAAAGCGAAAATCAAGGAGGGAAAATAGTAAACACAAAGAATACGGAACAAACAGGCGCAAAAGCTGGTGCTTTAAAAGATGATGGAACAAGATCAGGAAATAATCAAACATTTCCTATTCACAAGGGTGTTACAATAATAGACAACAAAAAAAGGAGGACGGGAGATGATCTAGATATTATGATGGACGTAAGTTAAAATACAGAGTTGGACTTGGGCTCAGAAGTGGGAGGGGTAGTAAACATGGACCAAGACTTACAGAAAAGTCCATTAAAAGTTAGCGATCCAAAAAATGTGAAGAAGGCGGGCCTTGTGAAAGGGGTCCGCCAAGGATTATGAGTTGTTTAAGTTAGAATTGTCATGGGCTTGGGACCCCATGGGCTTTACAGTTCCTTAAGTAGTTAACTCTCCAAAAGAGCCCAGATTTTATTTTCCTTAATGAAATTTTATGTAAGCAGGACAGAGTTGAAAAGGTAAGAAATTTGATAGGCTTTGAAGGGGCCTTCACAGTAGAACCAGATGTCGTATAGTAAAAATCACATCGACGGTTGAGACTCAGGGAGGAATCAAGTATAGGCTCACTGGTATGTATGGGGAACCAGACCGCATCAGAAGAACAGAAATGTGGGATTTAATACGTAATCTTAACAGCAGTATGTCGATACCTTGGGTAATCATTGGAGACTTGAACAACATCATAAGGTAAGATGATAAGAAAGGGGGACGTCTGTACCCTTCATGGCTTGTTGAGGGATTTAATAACTGCATTACAGAGTGTGGATTGCATGACATAGATCTGGAAGGCTAGCCTTTCACGTGGGAAAGAGGATATGCTACTAAATATTGGATAGAGATAAGACTTGACAGAGCATTGGTGACAAGTAGTTTCATTCAGATGTTTTCGGAAGTTAAATTGATTAATTTGAAAATATCGACTTCTGATCATAGTCCTATTCTGCTGCAACCTTATACTCGTTCATATATAGTTCGAAATACCAGCTTTAGGTTTGAAAATTCCTGGCTAAGAGATCCAATGTGTGGAAAAATCATAGAGGAAGCCTGGGAGTTGTCTCTTGATAAACCATTGGCAGAAAAAATCAGCTTCATTTCTGTTATGTTGGGCAAGTGCGGGAAAGAAATTTCAGGATGTTTCATAAACAGAATTCAGTGTTGTAAAAAGATAATGCAGCGAACGAAAGGGAGGAAATATGAGTTCTCAGTAAACTTGTACCAAGAAAATGCGAAGAAATTGATGGAGCTTTATAATGAATAGGAAGTGTTCTGGCGGCAGAGATGTAAACAATTGTGGCTACGTGAAGGAGATTGTAATAGCAAGTTTTTCCACGCTGCAACGAAAGCTAGATGCAAAATGAATAAAATCGACATTCTGAAGAATGAAAATGGTCTGGAGGTTGGATGGGGTACAGGTATGGAGGAAACCATGATTGGTTATTTTTTAAATTTATTTGCAGCCACGGATACAGAGTTTACAAGTATGATAAGTACAGTGGATAGTCGAGTTAATTCACTTCAGAATTCAAGCATGTTAGCCCCAGTTCACCACAAAGAAGTCAAGGTGGCTTTGTTTGGAATGCATCCAGATAAATCTCCTGGGCTAGACGGTATGAGCCCAGGATTTTTTTAAAAGTACTGGAAAATGGTGGGTGAAGACATTGTGAGATTAGTCCAGAATTTCTTCAATACGGGAAAATTTGAGGATCAAATCATAGACACTAACATAGTGATGATACCAAAGAAGCAGAATCCAGTAACCATGGCTGACTTGAGGCCAATTGCCCTTTGTAACGTGGTGTGCAAGATAGTCTCCACAGTTCTAGTAAACAGGCTGAAACATATTTTAAGCAGAGTAATCTCCGAATATCAAAGCGCTTTCATCCCTTGTAGATTGATTTTAGATAATATAATGATTTCTTATGAAGTCATGCATTATTTAAAGAGTCAAGTTGCAGGGAAAACGGGATGGATGGCTCTAAAACTAGACATGAGCAAGGCCTACGACCGTGTAGAATAGGACTTCTTGGATGCAATGTTGACAAAACTGGGTTTTGAGGACCACTTGATTCATTTGTTTATGGAGTGTGTATAGACAGTGAGGTACAAAATAACCTATTCCGGAAGAGAGGTTGGTTCAGTTACTCCGAGTTAGGGGTGGCAATCTCGGGTAATGGGTCGGGTTCGTGTCGGGTTGATCGTACCCGATTCAATTTTTAGGTCTACCCGAACCCGACACGACCCGAAACGAGTTGAAATACTTCAACCCGAACCCGACCTGCTGACTGTGTAGTTTATCTGAACCCGACCCGATCTAACACGAATGATATTCAACTTAACCCAATCCAGAGCGAAAAAGAACAAATCAATCTCAATCTCAAAACAACAAATAAAAATTAGGAAGAGAAATCCGGTAATTCAACCCCCCAATTACGCAGATAAAAGGGGACTGTAGTCAAAACTTATACAAACGCATATACATATATTCACACTGTATATACAAACCAGATCTTGATTCATTATTAGTTTAATAAAAAAATCATAACTCTGGCATGTTTGTATATCGATAGATTAACTCAAAAAGACTTAACTTAGAGAGAGAATATATGATATTAGAAAGTGAAAAAAGAAGAAGAAGATAGAAGCAGATAAGTCGGGAAGATTGAATGTGAAATTGAGACGGGGTTTGGTTTTGATACATACTGGATGACATTCAAGTGTTATTGGGCTTGTTGGGGCTTGTTGGCCCAATACAAATAACCGAAATATATAACAGACTGACCGAATGATGTATAATAATTAAATATGTATATACATTCGGGTTACTTTCGGGTATTTCGGGTTGACCCGAAATTGACCCGATTTTTTCGGGTTAGGTTTATATCAACCCGAACCCGACCCGAAACTAAAAAATCCCAACCCTAATTCGTATTTTTTCGTGTCGATTTCGTGTCGGGTTTCGGGTCGTGTCCATTTTTGCCACCCCTACTCCGAGTCGGGGAATCAGACAAGGTGACCCTCTCTCTTCTTATTTGTTTTTGGTGTGTATGGAGGGCCTTACCGCATTAATACAGGATCACGCTCGAAGAAAGTTACTTACAGGCATCAAAGTGGCTAGAGGGGCACCTGTTTTAACCCACATGTTCTTCGCTGACGATTCTTATATTTTCTGCAAAGCTAACGGAGACACTGCAGTGGAGATTCTCAATGTGCTTCAGGTGTATGAAAGGGCCTCAGGTCAAAAGATTAATAGCTCGAAATTATCAGTGATATTCAGCTGCAATACTGTACGAGATATAAGGGAATCAGTTTGCAATACTCTTGGATTTCAGGAAGCAGACGAGAGTATGACCTATCTAGGTCTCCCCAACATGGTAGGAAGAAAGAAGAAAGCAATATTTGGTTATATTAAAAGTCAAATGCAGCAAAAGATTGAAGGTTGGGATAAAAAACAGTTATCTAAGGGTGGAAAAGAACTTCTCATCAAAACGGTGTCACATGCTCAGCCAACTTATGCAATGAGCGTTTTCTACTACCTAAGCAGTTGTGTAATGAAATGGAGAATATAATATGCAGGTATTGGTGGAGAGCATCGTCAAAGAAACCTAAAAGCATACATTAGATGTCATGGGATCATTTGTGTGTTAAAAAATCAGAAGGTGGCATGGGGTTTAGAAAACTTCACGATTTTAACGTGGCCCTTCTTGGGAAACAGGGGTGGAGATTGATCACGAATCAAGAAAGCATGGTACGTAAGGTCTACAAATCCAGGTACTATCCAGAGGGGGATTTTCTGTCAGCGAAATTGGGAAGTAATCCCAGCTATGTATGGCGCAGTGTTCTTGAATCTCAAAATTTATTAAAGGTTGGGGCTTCAAAAAGAGTGGGGAATGGTTCAACTACAGACATAACGAAGGATCCTTGGTTGTCGTGTGATATTGATCCTTACATTCATACAGACCACGATGCAGTTAAAGGTCAAATGGTGTCCTTTTTAATGTCAACGACTAATGACTACTGGGATGTTGATCTGGTGCGGGACATTTTCAATGAAAGGGATACTAGTTAAATACTATCAACTCCCATTTGACATACAGAAAGAGATGTTTGGTTCTGGAGGAAAGAGAGATTAGGCCACTACACAGTAAAGAGTGCTTATACTGTGCTAAGAGAATATGCAAGTGGGAACAATATAGGGAGGAAAATGATCTACCGAAATAAAATTTGGAATCAAAAAGTGCCTCTAAAAGTCAAGCACTTCATTTGGAGAGCAGCTAGGGGTTGTCTTCCTACAAAAGACAGGTTGATAAGCAAAATAGTTGACGTGAAAAGCATATGCCCGGTTTGTAATACTTATGAAGAGACAGCATATCATGTTTTAGTCACCTGCCCAGTTGCAGCTCAGTGTTGGCAGCATTTTGGATACAACTACGGTGTAGTAGCAGACGTACAGATAGATACTTGGCTCCAGGGTACTATTCAGCGAGGGATGAAAAGTATAAGTCACAAATTTTTTTTGATTGCTTGGTCCATCTGGAAGAATAGAAACGAAGTAATGTGGCATCAAAAAGAAAGAGATTCTAAGGATATAGTAGCATCAGCATTGCAGGTTCTTAACAACTGGGAGAGTGCGCAAGACAGATCATTCGACAACTCTATTGGGTTTATAAGCCAAGCGGATGATGACACGCACTGGCAATAACCACAGACGGGGATAGTTAAGATAAATACTAGTGTGGCCTTGTTTGAAGAATCTAATTCCTACAGCCACGCCATGGTGGCGCGTAATCACAAAGGCACACTTCTAGAAGCCAAGTCAAGCTGCAAAAATGGGAGAATTCATCCAGAGCTTGCAGAGTCCATTGGAATCAGGGAAGCCTTGAGTTGGATAAAAGACCAAAGAGTGGTAGGAGGTCATAGTTGAATCAGATTTCCTCGGAGCGATTCAGGCCATTAGGTGTTCGTCAATTAACTTCTCTTACCTTGGGAGAGTTATCGATGAATTCAAAAATCTTCTTGTTGACTTAGAGCCCCGCAAAGTGACTCTAAAATTTGTTAAATGGTCTGCGAATTCGGTAGCTCACTATTTAGCGAGATACTCGAGTACAATAGCTGATCGTACTTGGGAGTTGGTAGATATCCACTATGATTTTCTAAATGTGTTGTTGAAGGATTTGATATATTAATGAAAATTTCTTCTTCTTCTAGCAAAAAATAAAATTCGATCAAATTTTGATCAATCTGACTGCACAAAAGTCAAATGTGGTAATTAAACATGGACTCTCCATAGGAGAGCATAAGCTCCAGGATGATTCCCGGATTTATTCTCGTTGTGATCCACCATATAATTTTTTGAATATACAGCGGTTTTCATTTCCCGTTTATAAAACTTGACGGGGGTACGTGCACTCCCTTTCAAGGTCATACAACATGTTTCTCTTCTATTGATCCACAAGAACAGGGTCGCAAGGCTCCGGCTCCTTCTTGATAAAATGAGATAGATCGCACTTCCATTTCTTCCACTTTTTATCCTGAGCAGCTTCCTCTGCTGCTTCTCTCGAAGGACCCGGTTCATCCTATTCTGGTGCCTGCATTTTCCTAATAGTGCCGGAGGGACTTCCCGAATGATCACACGGAGGAATTCTATCATACTATTTGCAGCTATTGTTGTTGATCATGTAGAGCCTACCTAAAGGTTCAGACCGGATTGTAGGAAGTGGGTGATCCATTTTTGTATTTCTATGAGAAGCAACAAGTTAGAATTGCCTCAACAAAAATGTAGGGAATTGGGCCTAAAAAGCCATCCAGTTTTGTTATCGATTAGGTATCAGTGGGAATATAAAGATAAAAGAATTAACTAATTATCAGATCGGCCAAATGGAACAAAAGATAGGTCAAGATCTTGTTGTTCATTGGGAATCGAAGAAGGGAAAACGAGCAGACATTGAACCATTCGTTTCCATTTTTTGTTACGCACTTGCAATGTTCGATCATTTGGTCAAGAATTTTGAATCTGTTGGATGAATCCGGTTCACTTCATTCCGAAACTCCTCTCTCTCTATACTTAATCAGGAAAACCAAAATACTGTTGTGATAGATTTGGCCTTGAAAATTCATAAAAGCGGGCAAATAAAAACTTATTCTGGAGTTTTCACTTTTCTGTTTTCGGAATTGCGAGTAAATTTGTTGTGCCGTTATAGGAAAAAAATATTAATTTTGCATCGATATCTCATTTTTTGGAAGATACTATAAAAGGGGAGCGGGAAGCTGCAGTAATTCTTTGAAAAGGCCCTATCTCTTTTCTTTGTCTTCGAGTATAGTAGATCAATGATCTTGTAGTCATTTGGCCGGCTATTGAAAGAAAAAATCTTGCATCTGCTCCCCCTATTATATAACCGAGTAATTTGTCACATATCTTGTCCGAGGTACAGTTGAACGCTCGAGTATAGATTCCCTATGCTCGTGTGAACGGCCGGCCGTAGAAAAAAAAATATGATCTTTGTTGTTTAATAGAACAAATACTATTTATCTTTGCAATAAGGTTTGATAGAGAAATTTCGGGAATGAGAGATGGGGTACTGGAACTGGAACTAGTGGTTAACTATTCATATTTATTTTCCTCTCACTTGATAGGAGTGAGTGCAAAGAGAAGGAGGCGGAGTAGGAATAAGAATTCAGAATATACTTTTTAAAAGAACGGCATAATCGGCAGCTGTTGAATAAGCATTCCCTTCTTCCTTGACTGGTGATCTATTTTTGGATTATTTCAACGTCTATAGACACTTATTAAACCTTCTAGAGTCGACGGACTCCTTTAGACTGCTTACCGGCTTGTTTGTGACCCGTGAAAGCGCAACATGTCCACAGGTTGATCACTAGTTTTGACCTCAACCTGATATTTTCTTTTATAAGCACTTGAAGAGCGCCCCCCCAGTATAATGACCAGTTTTATGTTTTTCCCGATTTCATTAGTTCTAGGTGACCGGATATCATTTATCCACAAATTAAAAAAAGTTGGTTTTTAGTAGAACTTCATGAGACCTCGAATTCCCACATTCTAGCGTGCATGATGCCAACGGGTCCCGCCCCCAACTCTAGCTGAGAAGTTGTCGGGATCGTAAATGGATTCGAGTACCATTCTGATTGTCTCTTTCACTGAAGAATGATGGCTTTACTTTTTAGAATTATAGAAGAACTTCTTCGCGCGGGCGGCATACGTACAAGGCTGTTTGGACTCCCTCCCTCTTGTATGAGGTGTGTTACGCGGCATGGATTCGTCGATTGACGAAACTGAAGGGTTTCGAGCATATAAACGCAACGAAAACAGTAATTAAAAATGTAAAAATCAGAATTTTTGAAACTCACCGCAGGATCCATGCGAAAAACATATATTTAATTCGTAGATCAGATTGTTTACCTTAAGAAGCTTTACAAATTGGTTGAATAATGGAGATCCAAAGATTGTTCAATCACCATGCATCCCGCTCTCGCGATCTACGCTCTATCGGTATCCACACGAATGCTTGAACTCAAGGATTGGATGTGTACTAGCACAAACTCGTTTCTTTTTGCTCACTCCATCTGCTCTCTTGATCGCTAGGATTTTTATTAGTAAAAGTCTTTCACTCCAAATCGGCCACACAAGAGATATTATATAGATAGTAGAAAAAAAAATTATAACTCTTAACTAATTAGGAGTTATTATTAATTCAAAATTCCTATTTGTATTATAATTAAGTCACGCTTAATTATTTAACAATTGAATTTCATAATTGATATTAGTAAATTCGAATATCATTATTTATCTAATTAATTAAGTCATACTTAATTAATATTATTAGTAATTCGAACTACTTTAATTTAATTTAAATCCAATTTAAATTAAATAATCTTTCAAGCATTTTTTGTGTGTAATCCTATAGGTTATTATTACGTTGGCAGCAAATTTTAAATCTAATATAAAATCGTAAATAATGAGCGGCATCTAGTAATACATCATTGATACCCAAGTAATAATAAATGAATCGGGGATCGATTAAACCTTTCGTGAATAATGTACAATTTAATATAATCCCTTTAACCAAATATTATAGATTAAACTAGAGGCATGTAATGTTCATCCTCATCATAATTTAATTCAAGTTTCCTTGATCAATGAGTAGACTATCATATCAAATCAACATTTAAGGGTGGCCACACATTTCATAGTCTAGCTCACACAAGAGGCCAATAATATCATTCCTAAAATAGGAGGGTTAAATCCCATCTAGATCATTCATATTTCTCATAAGATTCATAATATACCCAATGTCCACTTTTATCATTACCAGGTCAAGGATAACTTTTAATGGAATCAATGTATATTAATTTTAATATAGAAATATAATGACTTCAGGTCTAAGGACCATTACATCATTATCACTGTGAGAATTACTTATGACACAACAGACATGTAGAATCTCACATCGGGTCTGTCCAGCACCATGTACATTTACATATGCCTGTGTTTTTTACTTTAGTATCACTATACCTATGATCAATGAGATGTGATCATCAGTCAACAAACACACCAGTCTTAATGCATTATTATTGTCCCTTAATAATAATACTTGACTAGGGACATTTAGGAATATTGATATTATTCTCATAATCTCATTTCTAAGTAACGTACTTAGAGGTATAGAATTCATATCATATTCCAAGGATATTTATTAATCTAACATTTATATTGCGGTAAATTAAGAATTAATAAATTATAAAAAGAATAATCGATAGAACATAAATTTTAATAATCCAAATATCTTAAACTAAAACATCATAGTGTTGTCTCTAGGGCACAAACACTAACAGAAACAAGGTTCAAAGAAAGGGTGGGAAGGTGGAGGTTGGTTGAAGATGATGTTATGCGGCGTTCAGAACCCGTCTTGAAGTGAATGAATTAGAAAGAACAAAGAAGTAAGGAAGAGATCTTGTTTGAGTTCTTCATTGATGACTAGAAGGGGATACAGAAGTATCAAATTCCTCTTCTCCTTGGAAGCTTTCTGGAATTTTTGGAATAAGAAGCTCTCTGATCTTTCCTTCGACTTTTTATTTTATTTTAAATATAATTGATGATATCAGGACATAAACTATTACAAGTTCTTATCAGGACTTAAATCAGTATTTACTGAAGAGTGACATCATCAGTACTTATATCAGTACTTAATGATCAGCAAATGATGTCATCAGGATTTGTCACATTAGTAGATATTCGAGAAGGAAAAGGAAAGCAGAAATTCAAGACAGTAAAGGACTTTATCTCAGAACCAATCATACATGGATATGTAATAGGTTTCCTTATTGTAATAGAATAGGATTTCTTATTGATTGTGTAATTGTGCTCTATATAAAGCACATATTAGGTTTATGTTATAAGCATTGCGTACATTGTTATATCATTCGCATAACCTGGCAGCTCTCAAGGATAATTGTTCATCATTTGAGAGAGTACTTTTATAAACAGTTTTTATCTGTTAATATAAAAAAATTGTTGATTTTGTTAAAGTTTTATCGAATTGTTTGCATAAACTGTATTCACCCCCCTTCTACAGTTGATTACGGACCTAACAATTGGCATCAGAGCTTATTGTTGACATATAAACAGTTTAAGATCTGTAAATCAATATTTAATGGCAGACAAAGAAGTACCACATAAACCACAACCACCGCTCCCATCCACTTCACAGATTAGCAGCAATATGAGTAGGTATGAAACCATCAAGGTTCCAATTTTGAAGATGCATGAATATCCAATCTGGAAAGTTAGGATGGCCATGTATTATGAAGCAACAGATCCTGAATATCTTAGCAGGATTTATGACAATCCTCATAAACCAATGAAGATAGTTATTTCTGTAGTAGGAGAACCAGAAAAGATGGTTGATAAAGACAAGAATGACTATTCTCCTAAAAATCTTTCATCTATTATGAAAGATGCAAAAGTCAGACATATCTTGCACATCAGTCTTGATAGTGTTATGTCCACTAGGGTAATTGGATGTAAAATAGCAAAGTAAATTTGGGATGCTTTAGAAGTAAAGTGTCAAGGTACTACTGCTATAAAGAAGAACAAGATGACATTACTTACTCAAGAATATGAGCACTTTGACTCAAAAGATAATGAGTCCTTAACTGAGATCTATGATAGATTTCAGAAGTTGTTGAATTACTTGTCTCTTGTCTACAAGGAATATGATTTAGAGGACTCAAACTTGAAGTTTCTACTTGCACTCCCTGAAAAATGGGACTTTAAGGTCACATCAATAAGGGATAATTATGAACTTGATGAAACAGTTCTAGATGAGATCTATAGAATACTGAAAACTCATGAACTAGAGATGGAGCAAAGAAGCAAGAGAAAAGGATCCAAATCTAGACCAGTTGCATTCAACCAGAGGAGAAATCTAGGAGAAAAAGCCACTCTAAAGGAAAAGCTATGACTGCAAAATTAGATACTGAATCATCAAACTCTAATGATGACTCAAATACTGATAATGAATCAGATACTGACAGTGATCATGACAACAATGAAGATAATGAATCGGATACTGACAGTGATGTTAGGAAATGAATAACACACATAGGGGGGTGAATGTGTTTTACTATTTTTATACTTTTTTTGAGCTTTTTATGGTTGAACAAAGTAAATTAAATCTTGTAGTGAAATATGTTACTGCAGAAATTAAACATACAATAATAAAGAACACAGATCTTTTCAAAACTCACTTAATTTTTATATTAAAATTAAGAATGTTTTGCTATAAAATTTCTAGGCTCTTTGTTGATAAAGAGCTTAGCTTCTCCTTGAGAGTGTTACAAAATTTTCTATCTCAATTGTTACTCTGACTGAAGGACCAGCGTTAACTTTATAATTTAGTTAACTGCTGGTTTACACAGTGTACAATAAGACATGCTATTAACTTTAGTAAACTGTCACTTGTCATTTTCATTTTAAGGAAAATGTATCTTCTATTTCTATCTTAGCATCCTGTGTTTGCTTTGATCTTCCTTTGTCAGTTAATCTTCACCATTGATCTTGCACGTCCTTCAAGCTGCTTTTTATAGACTTGTCAATCCAGCTGTTTGGATTATTTGTTGATTGTAAATCTTGGATATTGAACTGGTCTGCAAATTGTACTTTGAAATTTTACCTCGGGATCTCCAGTTTGGTTTATAAAGAACTTGACATCTCGATAATTATATTGGCTTATTGAGATCTCTAGTACTCCATGGTAAATTTGACTTGTAGATGTCCTTGAGTTCTCTATATAGCAGAATTTGGCTTGTCGAGATCTCTAGTCTTCATATCTTCACTTTGACTTATCGATGTCTCTGAGTTCTCTAGTGGCTTAATGACTTATCGATAACTCAGAGTTCTCTAGTCAAATTTGACTTATCGATAACTCAGAGTTCTCTAGTGAATTTTGGCTTATCGATATCTCTGAGTTCTCTAGTGGAATTTGACTTATCGATAACTCAGAGTTCTCTAATGAATGTTGACTTGTCGATAACTCTGAGTTCTCTAGTGAAGAAATGACTTGTCGATATCTCCAATCTTCATGTCTTTAATTTGGCTTGTCGATATCTCTCTGAGTTCTCTAGTAGCTTACCTGACTTCTCGATAAGTCATTTGGAGTTCTCGAGTGACTTCTCTATGACACTAAATCTTTGACTTGTAGAGATCTTTGACTTAGAATATTTTTATACAAACAGATTTATTCAACTCCAAGCTTCTTCATGATTCTTCTGAGGCATGATCTTCTTGATCTTCTTCCAGATAGAATCCTTAGACTTGATACTGTTTAAATAAAAAGACTCAAGTTCGCTCTTTCACTTTTTTATAGACTTTAAATGTTACAAGTACAAATGCAAACTAAGATTATAATACAACTTACTTAGGGTTGTCAATTTGACTTAGTCTTGTTAAATTACAGGCATGTCTTGCACAACAATCTCCCCCAATTTGTGAGAAGATTGCTTAACACAAATTCATGTCTTTTAACAAGACTAACCCCAAGTTAAAAAAAATGGAAAATGAATTAATACATAAAGCTTGGTAGATATACAACTTTTATATATTAGGAGATTTACAAAGTTTAATGGTTACAAGTATCAGTAAAGACAGTTTTTGTATCTTCTTCTCTAAGGAGATCCTTTAAGTGATCAAGAATTTCAAGTTCTTCTAGAATAGGTATTCCACTTAGAGCTTCTACAAGTTTTTATCTTGCAACCTTTCGATAACCACTGTCTAGTAAATCAATCATAAATCTTGAGAATCCACCAGCTTTAATATTTAGAAGTTTCCCATCCTTAGAGATCCTGCTCATTCCTTTGTCCTTGAGCTCTTCTAATCTTTTTATGAACATCTCTATTTCTTCATCATACTTCCTCCTTCTCTCTTCAGATTCAGCTTCATTTCTTTTTCTTATTTCCTCCCTTGTAATCAACCATTCAGCTAGAATTGGTCTCCATGTCCTTATAGCAGTATCCTTGTCCTTTAGCAAATGTATCATTCTTTTAATTCCTGTGGGAGAAAGAGAGTCCATTAAATCACAGCCAAGGAAGGTGAAAGACCCATCTTCATAGTAGATTCTAACTTCCCTTAGAGATACAACCCAGACTCTAACTATTTCTTCAGCTAGATGTTGGAAATAATCTTCATCTGAGATGCACCAATTTATAGGTAGAAAGTCACTTTGCTTGAAGCAGTTCCAGATGGCCCTTTTTGTAACTTCAACTTTTTCATTAGACTTGGACTTCTTAGGTTTTTTCCCAATAGTCTTGAAATGAGTTTTAAGTGATGGTTTGACAAAAGGTAGGACTGATATTTTCTTTAGAGATGTTTGGTTTGTGGTGATTGGAATTTTTAGGAAAGAGTTAGCAGTTTGCTTGAATAGAAATTTAGGCTTTGAGATTTGAGGTGGTTTGATGTTTAAGATAGTTGATGTTGAAGGTTGAGCTGAGGTTTGAGCTGGTTGTGTTTGGATTTTTAGGGTTTGTTGTGTTCTGAGCCATCATGGTTCTTTTTACTCCTCCTCTCACTTATTCTCTTCTTCTCCTTATCCTTTTTGTCTTCACCTTTCTTCTTTTCATCCTTACTGCCAGTTGCTTTAGAGGCTTGACTTGGATTTGAGCCAGAAGGATTTTGCTTGTCATCCTTCTGCTCATCATCATCCTCATCTTTCCTTAGATTGTACTGAGTGTTTGGCAACATGGTGTTAGGATTCAAGAGATACTTGTCCAAGATTTTTATCATTTCAACATCCTCAGGCTTCTTGTTCTTTTTATGCTTCAAGTCAGAATGTAATGTCATGATCAACCTCATGTTTGATCTAACACAGCGTTTGGGAACAATGAGATGCCTTGTCTAACTGGTTGTTGGACAGACATACACTACTCCTTTGTGTGGTTGTAGATAGGCTTCTAGGAAAGTTGTTATATGTGCCTTTTTGAGCTCTTGGAGTAGTTGAGTGTCTTCTTGAATTACTGGATTTACTCTGTCAATCATTACATCCAGTTCAGATGCTCTTAAGGTTTGAAGATATGGAAGAGTCAACTGGAGACATCTGTCCACACCACCATCATTGATGTTCATGACAATCCTTTTCTCTAGAAAGTTATCAACTTTCACCACTGCTGCTCTAATAAAATTGATGTTCTTGCCCAAAGCTATCTTGCAAGCCGTATAGTTGTGTTGTAGAGATACTCATAGTGCTTCAAGAGGATCATTGAATTCTTGATCTTGATTAGGTCCTCCTGCAGCCCTTAGTAGTCTTTCTTTTCCAACATCAACTTGAGCACATGAGCTTTGTCCCACCTTAACAGTCTCTTTAGATTGTGTCTTAGCATCCCTAGATTTTGCAATCCTAGCCTCAATCTCCCTCTTAATCTTGGAAACAGGCATGAGTAGGGGAGTTGGAATTTATGGCCTAATTTGTTTAGGTAAAGCAGGCAGAGAAATGTTGAGCTTCCCCATGATGGCCCCTAAAGTAACAAAATTCTGCATTTGAAGGTGCTTATGGGACTCCACCAGGGTCTGGATGTCAGTTTGTTGACTCTTGACTAGATAAATCAAGGCTTGGACTTGTGCAGTGAGAGTGGCATTAGAAGTCTGCAATTCTGAGACTTGATTTTGGAGAGACTGGATTTGCAGATTTGTAGAAGTGGATTCAGGCTGATAGGAGCTAGTAGATGTTGAGGAGCTAAAGGTTACTTATACATCCTATTTGATGCCATCCATAAGCAAAGCTGAGGGCTCATATCTACTTTGATGAAGTTGCTCCAGCTTGACCTTGGTGTCATTTGAATGAGTGATTTGCTGTTGGGGCACTGTATGAAGAGAGATGAAGGATTGTTTGAGATTTTTGACTTCCTTTTCAATGGTAGCAAGATCCATCCTTGACATCTGATCAGCAAAATGCTTGAACTTGGAAGTGATCTGTACTTGAGATGGTATAATCTCATCCATTTTATCCTTCATCGGCTTTCTTATCCTATCTTCCTGACTAGTTAGTCTTAGTTCTAGTGTTTTTCCAAAGAGATGGAAAGCTTTGAGTTGAGCCTTTGAAACTTCATTGACTGCATCATAGATTTCATTAGGTGTCAGTGCCTTAGAGTTACTGCCTATAATTGTCAGATAATCTTCCCTAAACCTAGCTAAAACATCCTCCATTTCCAGATTATAGTCCTTGTTTAACCAAGCATCACAGTTATCATCATGTTCAGCTTCATTAACAATTTCATCTTGTTGTTCTTGGACATCTGATTGATAGAAGAGCATGATTGCCTGATAGTCCTGGTTAGACATGTTAGAAGTTAGCAATTGTTGAGAGATTTGTGTTAGGTCTGCAAGCTGATCTACCCTGAATTCTTCAAGATTTGACTGAGGTGTAGATTCTTGGAGCCAGTTAGAGACAGGATGTGGTTGTGGAAGTTGTGAGGTGGAGGGCTGAGCTATTAAGGTTTCATAACCACCTGTGACTGAAGTCACAGTTTTGCTCACATATTGTTCTGTGTTTATGACAGTATGTTGTTCTCCACTTACAGTGGGAACCTCCAATTTAATTGGAGGGGATTTGATTGGTTTACTGTCATATAAACCAGCCTCAAACCCGTGTGCTTCTTGCAAAGTACTGTCACTTGAATGTGATAAACTTGCCTCCCCCATAGCAGGATCATTGGAAATTGTACTCCTAGCATCTACTGCCAAGGCAATTTCTGTTAGGGTTTTGAGGGGGGTTGTTCCTACATGAGGAACCTCCAATTGAATTGGAGAGGATTTAGATAGCTCCCCCTGAGGAGTACTACCCTCAAACCGTACAGTCTGTGAAGACTGATTTATACATGAAGGTGCATTTCGTATCTCTATGGGGTCTTCAGTAAAAACTGATGAATCCCCCATGGTTTTGATGGTGTCATCAAGGTCTACCCCAGCTAGTAGCCTCTCACCATCTGTATGAAGTGTCTGGGTAGCGAGCAAGGTTTCTTGAATCAAGTTACTTGAGTGACCTTGCACTTCAGAATTGAATTTAAGTGTTGTTGGTAGAGAAGAAATTTGAGATATAGGAGATTGTTGTTCAGCTGTGAGTGTTGACAGCTCCCCCTGAATGGATGAGGGAGCTTCAAAAGATGTGCTCTCATTGTATGTGTCATCCTTATTTCTCCTACCATATATTTGAATTGCTTCAGGTGCAGGCTGTGCAGACTCTGTACAGGGTGCATTGGGATGAATGCTCTCTTCAATAAACACGCCCTGGTTGAGAGGATGTATCTAGAGTCTGTTTAGTCTCCATTTTTACAACTGCATCCTGTTGGGAGGATATAGAAGTAGCTTGAGTGGTCAGCTCAGATTTCTTACTTCTTTTTGATCTTTTGATCAAGGGTGACTCAGTTTCAGTTTGATCCTCGCTACTCTTAGTTATAAATGCTAAGGTTACCCCCTTTCTCTTCTTTTTACTCACCTCATCCTTTTGAGAAAGGATGAGGTGGTTGGTTTCCTAGCTTCTACAAATTTTGAAGAAATGGTTTCAGCTTGGGAAGATCCCTGTGGGTGTTCCTGTGTTTGTACTTCCAAAGATTCAGGGATCATAGTTGTGCTAGCTTGTACATTTGACCTCATATCAGGCATTAGGTAAGGGTAAGTCCTAAACCTCTCCAACATGAATGGAGTGATTTTCAGACTTACATTTACCTTATTCTTTGTAGTAAGTGAACCAAATATTATTTTGGAAACTTGCTTACAATAGCCTATTTTGTGCTATCTATACCATTTAATAAATGTATGTATGCTACTTTATGATTTAAAGTTGACATAATAAATCTAGGAAAGAAAATTTCCTTACCTCTAGCTGACAGGGGCATTGTTAGCCTGGTTGCAAGTTCTTCCAGGATCAATAGACCAACATTCAAGTGTCTGTTATGGGCAATTGAGTACACCAACTTTTGCACCATACTTGAAATGTTATCATATCCTGTCTTCCTGCATGTGAAGGCCCTCGCCACAAAATCAAAGATAAAGGACCACTCATTCCTTAGATTTGTTATGTTCAAACTTGACAGGTTGATTCGTCCACTATAGTTGATGAAGTCCATAAACTCAGTCAGTTCATCAGGAGTTGGTACCTCCACCAGATTTTAAGTTGGCAGCCCCAAAGCTCTATTCACATCTTGTTCATTGAACTCTATTAGTTGGCCTCCAACTGTGCATGTCACCACCATAGAGAGAGAGTTTTCATTCATATCAATCCTCACTACTGCTTTAGACCAGAATTTATGCAGAACATCCAGATACATAACAGGATTGGTAGTCAAAGCTCCTGCAAGATAAGATTCAGCCAAAAGTTTCACAAACCCCATGAAACTGTCAGGAGCTTGGTTAGCATCAGTAAAAGCGAGGTAGTTTGTTCCTTTCTCGGGGATAGTTGCTCTAACATTGTTTTGTGCCATTGTTGTTTAGTGAGTGCGAATGGGTAAGATTTTTTTTAGAAAGGAGTAAAAATGAGAGAGAAATTGATTTTGGATTGGAAGCTAGGTCACTTAAGATCTCGAAAGTTGTAAGTATGTATATGTATCGAGATGTCTGGGTATTTATAGTAAAAGCAAATGGCTTATCGAGAACTCAAAAATAGACGTTTGAAATTTGTCTATTGAGAAGTCATTTTACAAAGGAAATTACATATCGAGAAGTCATTTTAAATTACTCTTATAGAGAACTAAAAATTGACTTATCAAGATGTCAAATAAATACCCAGTTTATCCAAAAATGGACTGAATTAATTCCAACTTTTATTTGAATAAATTCAAAATAAAATAGAACAAATTTGCCAAAAATATTTTACCAAAATAATTTATTAAGTTAAATTATTTCAGTTCTGAGTTATTGAGAAGTCTAAAAGTTATACTTGTAGAGAACTCTGTGAATTAACACTACTAGAGAACTCTACAGGGACTTATCGATAAGTCATAATTAAGCTTCTCGAGAAGTCAGTGAATTGACTTATCGAGAAATCACTTGAGAAGTCTTAAAATGACTTGTCGATAAGTCAGTTAGACTTATCGAGAACTCAGTTCTCTATATACTTTTAAACACTTAAATTCTGCTTTGTTTTAATTTTACATATTGAGGATGTAAATTAACAACTAAGCAGTTTACTTAGAATTTGAAAAATTTCAAGCTGAATTTTTTTTTTGAAAAATAAATATGCAGAGATTTTTGAAATATTTATAATTCATATTTCAGTTAATTTTCAATTAAATCCAATTAATTTTGATCTACTAGAAATTAATCTGTTGCAACACACTAGCTGAGTTCTTGCCTTAGGATGAAGAATTAAGCATTTCAATTTCACCTACAAGTCTTGTGAAGGTTGCTTCATACAAAGGTTTAGTAAAAATGTCAGCTAATTGTTTTTCTGTTGGAACAAAAATGAGCTCCATGGTACCATTTATAGCATGTTCTCTAATAAAATGGTACCTTACATCAATGTGCTTTGTTCTAAAATGATTAACTGGATTAGCCACTATAGATATAACACTAGTATTGTCACACATGATAGGAATTTTGTGTAACAGTAGGCCATAATCCATTAGCTGATTTCTAATCCAAAGCACTTGAGCACAACAATTTCTTGTAGCTATGTATTCAGCCTCTGCTGTAGAAGTTGATACAGATTGTTGTTTCTTGATATACCAGGATACAAGTCTTTGTCCAAGAAATTGACAGCTTCCACTAGTACTCTTTTTGTCAACCCTGCATCCAGCAAAATCTGCATTTGTGTAACCAACAGCTTCAAAACTAATTCCCTTAGGATACCACAATCCCAAGTTTGGAATTCCCTTCAAATATCTGAAAATCCTCTTTACAGCCATCAAATATGATTCTTTTGAATTGGCTTGAAATCTTGCACTTAGACATGTTGCAAATATGATGTTTGGTATACTTGCAGTTGTTAGTTCCTTAACAATATAGCAAGAATTACAGAAGGGGGGTTGAATGGAATTCTTGAACCTTTTTTTAAAAAAAAATGTTCAAACTCGAATACAAATATAAGTGTTTTGATTAGCACAATGCGGAATAAAAACTTTAAGTGAATCAAAACATAAGTAATTAAAAACAAGAGTCTTTAAAAACTTTCTAGTGGATTTAAACAATTCCACCAGAGATATATATTATATCGAGAGAACTCTGTGTGCAAGAATGCTCACAGCTGCTTACAAATTTGAACTACTGAGAATACAGAGAAATGCTAATAATTCTGCTTACAAATGTTTCTCACTTTTTGTATCTCAGATCTTGGTTTCTATTTGCTACTTCTTGGTTTATATATTACCAAGATTACAAAGTCAAAAGATAGAATCATTAAAAAACTATCAGTTTTAATGCTTTGTTACTTTGTTCTCTATTACCCAGTTAATAGGCTTCCTCATTCCATTTGCATACATCCCGAAGCATGTGACCAGTTGTCACTGTCAACTGATGTTTAAATTCTTTATCCGTTGGGTTCATGATCATCCGTCGGATTATTGATCATCTGTCGGGTTGTTGATCATCCGTCGGGTGCTTTGTAGTTTATCCGTCGGGTAGCAATCAGGCACTTGACTTTATTTCACTTATGCATAATTACAAGACATCATCTATGTACAATTAATCAACCTATTCTGCATATCTAGTTAAAGTCCACATGACTTATATGCTACTACAGACTCTGTATAAATGTGTATGCAGAAATGTGCTACAGACTCATTATTACATAAGCTACTCACTCGATGGATAATAAATCATTATCCGTCGGGACTATAGATTTATCCGTCGGGACTAAAATTCTTATCCGTCGAGTGCTACATTATTTCACTAAGTAAAATCTACTTAGGTGTTTTATTTGTGAAATCATCAAATACATAACATATACACAACAATCTCCCCCAATTTATGTCTACTGGAATTGTAGCCATAAATTAAGAGATACTTGATGATAACAAAACATCCTTAACATACAGCTTTAAAGAAAAGTAGATTATACTGAAAGTGCTTCAATTAATCAAACTGTACAAAGTTTGGCTCACAATCATTTTCAAGATGCTCTTCTAGCCTGAGCAGATTTATCTAGTTCCTTGAAGGTCTGGATCTTCTTCCAAGCTTTCTGTTGTTTTCATCAATCTGATTTTGGAGCTGCCTGTGGAATTCCAGTTCATCAGATTCTGAGAGATTTAGCTTTTCTTGCATTTCCAAGAGAGTCTCATTGTTGGAGATGCTCAGTTGGTCTTCTAATCTGAAGAATCTTCTCACACCTTTGTCATCCATGAACTCCATCAGCCAGTAGGGCCTTAGATGCACTCTTCTCCCTGTGTATGGGATGATAAGAGTCTTTGGGAGTGCATCTTTAGCTCTAACACTCCTTAGTTCTTCATTATTCTTCAATACTAGTCTTCTTGCAGTGACATTGAACCCAAAGTTCTTCTTGAAGGATGAATAAACTTTAATCAATACAACTTGGCTCTCTTGAAGAATCCTGTGAAGTGGCCATTGTATCTCCCTTCCTCCTTTATACTTGAACACTAACCTTTCAGGTAGGTTTCTGTATGCATCAATTCCCCTCACTTCATCTAGTTCATCCAGATAGAGGTTTAGATCAGAAAATTATTTGATGTCATACAAGTACAAGTAGTCTCCCTTGTTGACTTTGGGCTGAGCTTTGATTACAGATTTGGATTTGAGGGGTGACAGCTTCACTTTCTTGACTGCCCTTGACTTTGTCCTTTTTGGCTTGCTAAGGATTGGTAGACTGAAGTCAGGAATTGGTATGTTATCCCATTCTATTGGCTCATCCTTAGGCACAATAGGTTCACCATGAATATTCCTGTAGGGATCCACCACCCTTATATCTTCAAATACCATAGAGGGTTTTGATGCTTGAGTTGTAGCTGGTGTGGGTTCCTTAGGAAATTGATCTCCCAATTCCTTGTCAACAATATCCAGTTTCCTTTTTGTTCTTCTAGCCAATTCTTTCTTTCTTGGAGATTTCTTCTGTTTTTCAACATGTTTCCTTGATTCAGTAGCTTCAGATGATTGAGAGGGAATTTGTTGTGATGAATTCACAGCCTGTAGCTTGGCCAAGATAGTAATCTGCTCTTTCTTTTGTTTATCCTTCTTTGCATCTAGAATAGCTTGCTTCTTTTCCTGCTTCAATCTGGCTTTTTCTTCTCTCTTTGCTTGAGCAAATTAAGGATGTCCAGCTACCACACAAATTTCCTTTCCATTTCTGAATATCTTAGCAATTCTCCTTTTTGAAGCTGAATCAGTTGGATCTTTGTAGAAAATAATTGATCTTGACAGAAGCTTCTTCTCATCAGGCTTGGGTGTCTCATACACAGTATCCAAGGGGTTCTTCAGGGATGATTTTGAATAGTTTTCCCTTGGTTTAAGAATCATTTCAGCCTTTGGAGACTTGATGCAGGAAGATTGTCCTCTTTCCAAATACTTCATGCTCATCTCATTCACACTGATTTGCTTGACTTGAGAGTGATGGATGGCTGACTTAACTGGCTCCTTGACAAGTTGGAACTTCTCCTGTATCTCCTCATCAATCTTCTCCCAGTTGATCAAACTCAACTTTTCTTTCTCAGCAACTTTCAAGTTTGCTGCTGCTGCCTGAATCAGATCTATACCATCTGCAACTGGTGGCTTTAAGACAGTAATTGATGGCACAATTACCTTAGTGATTTGTATCTGAAGCTTCTCCCCCTCACTTGGTCCTTTCTCCCCCTTATTGTTATCATCAAGTTGAGGAGTCAGGCCTTGTGCTTTAGCCAGTTGCATGAGAAGATTGGTCTGAGACTGTTGATTTTGAAGAATGGTGGCCACAGAATTTTCAATAACTTGAACTCTGTCTTCCAACTTGGCCAGCTTCTTTTCAGCATCTGATTCTCTTCTCAGTCTCAGTAATAGATCCTACATGGTACCATATGGCATGACTGAATCCAGCTTCTCAAAATTATAGGTTCCAAGTCAACTATATCATTTTTGAGTTCATCTACACTCAGATTCTATCTTAATTGCTGTAGCTTCATGAGATGTAGAGAATCTAGGTGAGTTTGAAGAATAGCCTTGGTACCGGCATTTGAGCTCTTCTGAATGGCTTGTTGGATAGTCATGATTTGTTTGACCAAGGATACATTAAATTGCCTTGGTGTGGACTCCTTTGTCAAGGCTCATTCAGGTAAATCTGGAATAGAACTTGGGCCTTCATCTCCCCCTAAGTTCATACTTCCATCAAATGAAATAGAGTCATCATCATTAGAATTTACTCCAAATTCCTCAGATGGCTCACCAGCTGTAGGAGGCATTAAATTGACAGCATCTTTATCCCTTTGTAGAGATTCTGAAGTATGCACCAGATTCAAAGTCTTTTCTGCCTCCTCATTGCCCTGAGCAGCCAATAATTGATAGGCTGACACAGGATGAGTAAAAGTGTCAGCATCCAAGGAAATGTTATCAATTACAGCTTTGTAATGTTGCTGAAATTGTCTTTCCTTTTCAGCATCATCCACAATCATTAACTCATGAACAATGGCTGGATCCACCCTTATACCCACTGTACCTTCTTTTCTCTCATGTTCTCTCTTTTGTGGCATCAGGGTCTCACCCTGGCTCCCCACCCTCACACCCTCACCTTCACCTACTAAGGCGGGACTCCTCTCACTCCCTTTTGCCAATCCTGAATAAATGGATTGCTGATTTTCACTCATTTCCTCTCCTTTTTCCTGGGAGCAACCCAGACTCTCACTCATTGCACTCTGCTCTCTCAATCCTGGGAGTGACTATACAACCACTAGGTCTTCTGCACTTGAAATAGTTGCAGTTTGAAGTTGTGCAGAGATACTCGATGGATGAGTGATATCCATCGAGTGAGTGGTAGTGCTATCCGACGGATAACTGCTGTTAGGCTTATCCGTCGGGATACAATCACTACTCGACGGATGAGCAATATCCGTCGAGAGAGTAGAAATGAATGAGTTGGGAAGAGAAACTATTGTTGACTCTGTGCTGATTAAAGATATTTTGGGCACAGATGTCACAATAGTTTCTGAAAGAATTGGCAAGTGAGCCAACAAATCATCTAACAGATGATGCTCACTTGTACTAGATTTTGGCTTCCCCAACAGAGTTAAAGAAGGGGAATCAGGAATTGATGTGTTTATCATATCCACATCCAGAGAGTTTGTTGGTGAGTATGGTGTATGAGGTGCTTCTATAACTAGAGATTTTGGCCGTGACTCCACATTTATTGGAGCCACGTCAAACTGAATTTGAGATAGTGTAGGGACTGTGTCTTTAGCACCAGTTTGCATTGTGTGTGTGCCCTTTGCATCCCCAGAGGTTTTAGATTTCTTCTTTTTTGTATAAGTTTGGGGTGAGCTTGTGTCCCTAACCCCTTTTGGCTTGTGCTCTTGGCTGAGAGCTTTGTTCAATAGCTACATCCTTTTGGGAGGATGTAGCTAGAAGTGAGCTTTTGTCCTTTTTAAGCACTGCAGTTTGTTGGGAAACTGCAGTGTGGCTAGGCTGGGATTCACTCAACTCTCCAACCTTATTCTTGGGGTTTCTTTGATGTTCACCCCTTCCCTCACCTGACTTTCCCTCCTTCACACTCCCCTCTTTTGCTTTTGTGGATTTTTCAACTGGTATCTTTTGAGAGATACCAGAGGGGATTTTCTTTGATTTAGATTTGGATATGGTAGTAGGTTTGGAGGCTTTGGTAGGCAACTATTTGGTCATTGACACAATTGTCATAGCTACTCCTGAATTCAAAGAAATAGTGGAGGTTGAAATAGTTGTAGGGATGGATGAACTTACCTCACTTACCTGAGGTGTCTGCATTATAGGAAAGTAGAACATTGGCACATCCTTGTGATGATTGGCCCTGTTCAAATCTGCAATGATCCTCCTCTCTTGAACCCAACAATCCAGATTGTTGTTAGGGTTCTCAAGAACTATTTCTTCACAGAGGTGGTTAGCCAATAACATAAAAAATCTGGCATAATAAACATTCTTCCCTCTTTTATTTAACGCTCCTAATTTATAACCTAACTCAAACAAGATAAGGTCACTGAAGTTATAAAATTTATCTGTAACTAGCATGTATAGCATGTTAAGCATGGAAATGTTCACTGAATCAAAATTACTGATTTTTCCAGAGAAAACTTTTGTAACTACATCACACATGAAACTTCATTCCTTCCTAAGACCCATTCTCCTAATATCACTCATTTTAGAAGTAGAAAGTGCATAGTGAATGAAATTAAGCATATTGATTATATCAGTATCAGTGTGTGGTGAAGTCACATTATTATCAGGTATTTTGAAACATGCTTTTATCACATCACTATTGATACAGAGCTCTTTACCATTAATGGTTAGAGTGATGGTCTTATCTGTAGAGTTGTAGGTAGCAGTGGTCCACATCTCTTCAACAACTTCACAGAAGATTGTGGGTGATTCTAGCATGGCGTAATTGAGCTTGCAATTCTTCACAAAGTCCATCATCTTATGGTAGTCCTCTGATTGCTGAATACCCTTATTGACCAATGCAGTGAAATTGTTCTTCTCATAAATGAACCCAGTTTGAGACATAATCTTTACTACAGGTGCCATTGTTAGAGAATGAAAGCTTGAAGAGAAGGAGAGTATTTGCTTGAGAGAGAATGAAATTAGAGCAGTTGAATTTGAGAATGATAAAAGAAAACAATTGCAATGAAATAAGCTTTTATATTATCTCAAAAATAACTGATAAAAATAATAAAGTAAAGTAAATTAACCAATAGAAAATTTCCTGAAATAGCCGTTTAAAAATAAACTGTAAAAATTCCACCCATTATCCGTCGTGTAATGCTTACAAACTGTAAGTATACTCGATGGATAATGTACAGGGAATTAACGGCTGAGATTAAGACACTTCGACGGATGAGGATAAACTGTTACCCGTCGAGTTTTAAAAGATTCCAGAAAAGTAATTGATTTTCATTAGCAAATAGTATATCGACGGATAACTAAACTCGATGGATAAGGGTCATCCGTCGAGATGTAAATTTTGACTTAGCCAAAATTTCATCCAAGACTGAAAAATCAATTAAATTTCTGGTTGCATGATAATTTGCATAATAACTCAGATAAATTTAAGAGAAATTAAGCATACCTAACTCACTTACCAACCTTGAAAAGGTGGATTCATCCAGTGGCTTGGTAAAGATATCTGCAAGTTGCTTCTCACTTGGAACAAAATGTAGTTCCACAGTACCATTCATTACATGTTCCCTTATGAAATGGTACTTGATATCTATGTGCTTTGTCCTTGAATGTTGCACTAGATTCTCAGTGATAGCAATTACACTTGTGTTATCACAGAAAATAGGAATTCTCTCAACTTGCAAACCATAGTCTAGCAATTGATTTTTCATCCATAAAATATGTGCACAGCAACTGCCAGCAGCAATATATTCAGCTTCAGCTGTAGAAGTAGAAACTAAATTTTGCTTTTTACTGAACCAGGACACAAACTTATTTCCTAGAAATTGACAGGTTCCTGTTGTACTCTTTCTATCAATTCTACAACCTGCATAATCTACATCTGAATAACCAGTTAGATCAAAACCAGAATCTCTAGGGTACCAAATACCAAGGTTTGGTGTTCCCTTGAGATATCTGAAAATTCTCTTAATAGCTATCAAGTGAGATTCTCTAGGATCAGCCTGAAATCTGGCACATAAACATGTAGCAAACATTATATCTGGCCTACTAGCTGTTAAGTACAGAAGTGAGCCAACCATGCCTCTATAACTTGAAATATCCACAGACTTTTCAGTAGTGTTTAATTCAAGCTTAGTTGCAGTGGCCATGGGGGTTTTGCAGATGTGCAATCCATTAGATCAAACTTCTTTAAAAGATCAAAAATATATTTAGTTTGACTAATGAATATTCCATCACTAACTTGCTTAACTTGTATACCAAGAAAGTAAGTTAGTTCTCCCATCATACTCATTTCATACTTACTTTGCATCAATTTGGCAAACTTGTTGCAAAGTTTCTCATCTGTAGAGCCAAAAATAATATCATCTATATAAATTTGAACAAGTATACTAGAGCCATTAACATTTTTGAAAAATAAAGTTTTATCTACAGTACCTCTTGTGAAGTGATTTTCCAAAAGGAACTTTGATAAAGTGTCATACCAGGATCTAGGTGCTTGCTTCAGTCCATAAAGTGCTTTCAGAAGATAATAGACATACTCTGGAAAATTTGGATCTTCAAAACTAGGAGGTTGACTGACATATACTTCTTCCTCCAAATCTCCATTCAGAAAGGCACTTTTGATATCCATTTGATAGACCTTGAAATTGGCATGGGCTGCATAGGCTAAGAAAATTCTGATGGCTTCAAGTCTTGCAACAGGAGCAAATGTTTCATCAAAATCAATTCCCTCTTGCTGACAATAGCCCTTAGCAACCAATCTAGCTTTGTTCCTGACTACTATGCCATTTTCATCCATCTTGTTTCTGAATACCCACTTGGTGTCTATTGGATTCTTTCCTTTAGGCTTGGGTACCAGCTTCCATACATTATTCCTTTCAAATTGGTTTAGCTCCTCCTGCATAGCTAAAATCCAATCAGGATCCAACAAAGCTTCCTCTACCTTCTTTGGTTCTTCCTTAGAAAGAAAGCTGTTGTATAGACATTCTTCCTGAGTTGCTCTTCTTATTTGAACTCTAGAAGAAACATCACAAATGATAAGCTCAAAGGGGTGATCTTTTGTCCATTTCCTTTGTTGAGGTAGATTAGCTCTAGATGAAGAGACCGCATAGTTGTCTTGATGTGTGATTGAGTTTTGATTGCTAGAAACTCCCCCTGAGTTTGTGGATCTTTGATTTGAGAAAGGGAAATTTTCTATAGGTGATCTGTCTCGACCTCCTGTCCTGACGGATGGTGAATTTTGAGTACAGACGGATGAGGCAGGTTGTCTCCTGACGGATAACGCAGATTGCCTTCCGACGGATGAAGCATTATGCAACTCGAGAGATGTTGAGTTTTGTGCTTCATTGGTAGTAGATTTGTCTGCATTATCCTTAGACACTGTTTCTTGATCACTTTCATCATCACTGTCATCACTAACCATCTCCACATTGTCGAATTTGAGGCTCTCATGGTAATCTCCATCTTTCAGTCCTTCAATCTTTTTATCATCAAACACAACATGTATAGATTCCACAACAATGTTGGTTCTTAGATTGTAGACTCTATATGCTTTACCAACAGCATATCTAATAAAAATTCCTTCATCTGCTTTAGCATCAAACTTCCCATTTTGATTAGTTTGATTTCTCAGGATATAGCATTTGCAGCCAAAGACTTGAAGAAAGTTTAGAGTTGGCTTCTTGTTCTTGAACAATTGATAGGGAGTCTTGCATCTTGCTTGATTAACCAGAGAAATGTTCTGAGTGTAGCATGCAGTATTTACAGCTTCAGCCCAGAAATATGTTGGTAGTTTAGATTCTTCAAGCATTGTTCTTGCAGCTTCAATAAGTGATATGTTCTTCCTTTCCATTATTCCATTCTGTTGTGGAGTCCTTGCTGCTGAAAACTCATGCAGAATCCCATTTTCCTCACAAAATGCTCTCATGACAGAATTCTTGAACTCAGTTCCATTGTCACTCCTGATTCTTCTAACTTTGAAATCAGGGTGATTGTTGACTTGCCTTATGTGATTGATGATGATTTCACTAGCCTCATCTTTAGACTTTAGGAAATATGTCCAATAGAACTTTGAGAAATCATCTACAATTACTAGGAAAAATCTTTTCCTTGAGATGGACAATACATTGACTGGTCCAAACAAATCCATGTGAAGCAGTTGCAAAGGCTCTTCAATTGTTGAATCAAATTTCTTCCTGAATGATGCTTTGATCTGCTTCCCTTTTTGGCAGGCATCACACAGTCTATCCTTTAAAAACTCCACTAGAGGGATGCCTTTTACCAGTTCTTTCTTTACCAGCTCATTCATGGTCTTGAAGTTTAAATGGGATAGCTTCTTGTGCCATAGCCAACTTTCATCCTGACTTGCTTTACTGAGAAGACAAGTTACAGATTCTGCTTTAGTTGAGTTGAAATCAGCTATGTACACATTTCCTTTTCTCACACCAGTGAGAACCACTTTGTTGCTTCTTTTATTAGTCACAACACAGGCTTCTGAGTTGAAGGTTACTGAATTGCCTTTATCACAAAGCTGGCTGATACTCAACAGGTTGTGTTTGAGACCATCCACTAAGGCAACCTCCTCAATGATGACATTGTCCTTTGAAATCAAGCCATATCCCGCAGTATAACCCTTGCTGTCATCTCCAAAAGTAATACGTGGGCCAGCTTTCTCCTTAAACTCTGTGAGCAGGGTAGAATCACCAGTCATGTGTCTTGAACAACCACTATCTAAGTACCAAAGATTTTTTTTGTTTCCCTGCACACATCAAAATCAAATCAAGTTGATTTTGTTACCCAAGTTTCCTTGGGTCCTGCCTTGTTAGCTTTCTTTTTCTGTTTCTTAGGTCTTATCTCATTTGACTTAGGAATTTCAGATTCATCCTTAGTCATTTGGATTGGACCTTTGAAACCATTCATTGCACCAGAATTATCATGCATATTATGACTAACAGTAAATGGCATGCTTGGTGTAAACATGTTATTCTAGTAAGGCATGCTAAATGGCATTTGTGGCATACTATATGCAACATAATAAGGATTATGTGCAAATGGCATATTAGTAAACTGTGCATTCATGTTCTGTGTAGGCATAACATTAACAGGCATGGGAGGCATGGCATTCATATTAGGAAATTGAGACTGAACAGACATGGGAGTAGGCATGGCAGATCTACAATTAACAGATAAATGATTTACACTACCACACTTGACACAGATTTTTCTAGGAGCATATTTATCAGGTGTGTAGTTATTGTGTTTGTTAATTCCTACTTTACCATTCCTATTGTTTTTCTTTTTAGTCTCTGTTTTTACCTCAATTTTCTCAAGTCTGTCACTTAACTGCTTGACAGTCATGTGACCAACATTAGCCTTTTTCCCTTTCTTAACTTGACTTGACTCTCCTGAAACAAAGTTCTTGGAAACAGACCCATACTTCTCATTCAGCTTAATTAGTTTGGCTTTGCTAATGGGCTTGCTCACAGCCGACGGATGAGGATTTTCATCATTCGACGGATAACACTTTTTGTTATCCGACGGATAGTCCTCATCATCCGTCGAGTCTACATCTGTTAGCAGTCCATCTACCAAATTAGGTTCTAGTTTCTCTTTGTTCTTTTTCCCGGCTTCATCACAAAAAGACTCAATTCCTTGAACTTTGGTGATTTGAGCATGGACATCTTTGGATGTTTTCCATGCTTTAATCACCTCTTGTTCACGCTCGAGTTGCTTCTTCAAAATCTCTTCCTTTTTCAAGGACTCAGTTAATTCCTCCTTGGCAGTCTTACACTCAATTCTTAATTTCTCTAAATCAACAAACTGAGACTCAAGCACATTATTCCTCTCACTTAAAAACAAATTGTTTTCTTTGATTTTAGCATTTTCTTTAGTAAGAGACTTAAGTGTAACACGCAAATGATATAATTCTGTAGACATGTCATTTATGGCATCATTATACTCAGCTTTAGATAAATGTGCAAGGTTTGTAGTAATTACCTGATTGCTTGAGGAACTTGTCTCTGTCTCATCAGACTTAGCCATTAGGGCTAGATTGACATAGCTGACATCTTCATCTTCATCCAGACCATCTGCTGCCCAGTCATTTTCTTGTGTAATAAAAGCCCTTTCCTTTTGTTTGAGTAGATCAAAGTATTTTTGCTTATAATCCACAGACTCAAACTTTCTTTTTACTGGAATCTGACTTTCTACACTCATTGGCAAATTGCCCTGCCAAGCCACATTTGAAACATTTGAATTTTGACTTATCCACCATGTTTCTATTTGGCTTGGATGCTCCAAAGTTCTTTTTGAACTTGAGCTTGGCAAATCTCCTGGAAAGAAATGCTAGGTGCTCATCAATGTCCTCCATGTCATCTTGGCTCAATGAATCTTCACTTTCTACTGCAAGCCCCTTGCCCTTGTTCTCACAGACCTTTGAGGTTGATTCAACAGCTTCCATCTTCACTTCCTTCTCCTTTTCCAACTCAGCAACTAGTGCAATGGATCCTCCTTTCTTCTTTTCTCTCTCCATCCTTTCATCATGCTCTATTTCAAGCTCATAGGTTTTCAGGATGCCATACAGTCTCTCCAAAGTAAACTCCTTATAATCTTGTGAGTTTCTTAATGAGACTGTCATTGGTTTCCATTCCTTTGGAAGAGATCTAAGGAATTTCAGATTAGAGTCTTTAGTCTGATAGACTCTTCCATGCAACTTAAGAGCATTTAGTAGTTTTTGAAACCTACTAAAAATGTCAGTGAGAGACTCACTTTCCTCATTATGAAAATGCTCATATTGCTGAATCAAGAGCTGCATCTTATTTTCTCTAACTTGCTCAGTGCCATCACAAATTATCTGTATAGTATCCCAGACTTCCTTGGCAGTTTTGCAGTTGATAATGTTGTCAAACATGTCTGCATCAACTCCATTAAACAGAATATTCATGGCCTTTTTATCCTTTCTGATTTGTTCAATGTCAGGATCAGACCATTCATGCCTTGGCTTGGCAACTGATGGCTCGTTTCCTGTTGCAGCTCTCATTGGAACATGAGGACCTCTTTCTAAGCAGTCCACATAGGCCTCATCTTGAGAAAGCATTTGAAGATGCATCTTTACCTTCCAATGATGGTAATTATCTTTATCTAAAAAAGGAATCTTGACTCCAACATCCTTCTTGTTCATCTTGCTGAATTATTTTTATCTTTAAACTCTTTGTTGATTAAGAGCTTGCTCTGATACCAATTGTTAGTCCCTTAACAATATATCAAGAATTACAGAAGGGGGTTGAATGGAATTCTTGAACCTTTTTCTTAAAAAAATGTTTAAACTCGAATACAAATATAAGTGTTTTGATTAACACAATGCGGAATAAAAACTTTAAGTGAATCAAAACATAAGTAATTAAAAACAAGAGTCTTTAAAAACTTTCTGGTGGATTTAAACAATTCCACCAGAGATATATATTATATCGAGAGAACTCTGTGTGCAAGAATGCTCACAGCTGCTTACAAATTTGAACTACTGAGAATACAGAGAAATGCTAATAATTCTACTTACAAATGTTTCTCACTTTTTGTATCTCAGATCTTGGTTTCTATTTGCTACTTCTTGGTTTATATATTACCAAGATTACAAAGTCAAAAGATAGAATCATTATAAAAACTATCAATTTTAATGCTTTGTTACTTTGTTCTCTATTACCCAGTTAATAGGCTTCCTCATTCTATTTGCATACATCCCGACGCATGTGACTAGTTGTCACTGTCAATTGATGTTTAAATTCTTTATCCGTTGGGTTCATGATCATCCGTTGGGTTGTTGATCATCCGTCGGGTGCTTTGTAGTTTATCCGTCGGGTAGCAGTCAGGCACTTGACTTCATTTCACTTATGCAGAATTACAAGACATCATCTATGTACAATTAATCAACCTATTCTGCATATCTAGTTAAAGTCCACATGACTTATATGCTACTACATACTCTATACAAAGGTGTATGCAGAAATGTGCTACAGACTCATTATTACATAAGTTATTCACTCGATGGATAATAAATCATTATCCGTCGGGACTATAGATTTATCCGTCGGGACTAAAATTCTTATCCGTCGAGTGCTACATTATTTCACTAAGTAAAATCTACTTAGGTATTTTGTTTGTGAAATCATCAAGTACACAACATATGCACAACAGCGGTTATGTAAAGCAATGATCCAATCATTCCTCTATAACTTGATATATCTACACTCTTACCTCTTCTATCTTCATCCAACTTTGTTGCTGTAGATATAGGTGTAGAAGCAGTTGAACAATCAACCATACCAAACTTTTTCAATAAGTCCTTGACATACTTAGTTTGGCTGATGAAGATCCCATCATTTCTTTGACTGACTTGCAATCCAAGAAAGTAGCTTAATTCCCCATCATACTCATTTCATATTCACTCTGCATAAGGTTAGAAAATCTTTGGCAAAGCTTTTCATTAGTAGAACCAAAGATGATATCATCCACATAGATCTGAACTAGGATCATATCTTCACCATGTTTCTTGTAGAAGAGATGTTGGATTTTAATCGCAGCGGAGACATGGTAAAACACTTTTACACATACTAAATCCAAATAAAAGCATATAAATCGTGGTAAAAACATAGGGATCGATTACTAACCTTTAATATGCGATCCAAAAGCAACGATCGAAGATCCTTAGCAGCTGCTCCTCAAACGTGAAGCACTCCACCGGTATCCACCAAGAAAACGACGTTAAGGAGGAGGAGGAGGTGGAGAGAATTAGGTTTTTCTAAAACTTTTGGGTTTTTTGGGTTCGAATGAAAATAGGGTTTATAATAGTATATTTATAGGCAAAATTTTCAGCTGAAATTTTCCCATAAATATTATTATTATTATCCCATTTATTATTCTCATTAATAATTTAGAAATAATTCTCTCACTTGATTTAATTTCCAAAAATTAAATTCTTAATTAATAATATTAAGAACTTTTCTTAATTAATTTATAATCAATTAAATCTCATTTAATCAATTATTAAATTTGCCAATTAATTATTTATTTCACAAATAAATAATTATTAGCCATTATTAATTAATTCCTCCACCATTAAATCATTCTCTTTTTATGGTGTGACCCTGTAGGTTCAATATTAAGCCGGTAGTAGAAATAAATAATAATAAAACTATTTTATCATTATTTATATAAATTCTCTAATTTATTAAATATGATTAATTAATAAATCACATTTATTCTACATCGTGAGGGATACTTCTCAGCATATCGCGACTATCCGGATAATATGAATTCACTGCTTAGAATACCAAGAACCTATTCAGTGAATAGTTACCGTACAATAAACTCCTTCTACCCTACAATGTCCCGATTAAATACAAGGCATAGATCTCGTGTCAAGCCTATCTAATTCAATCACTTGCTTACCATTTACTATGCTTAGTTCTATGCAAATTAGAAACTCCTGTCTAATTTCATTCACTCTGGCCAGAGATTCCTGAACTAGCATAAGTGGATCAGCCTTGAACATTCGCTTCCTTCACTGGAAGGGGTAGATCCTTTATTGATCATACACTATCTTCGTGTACAAATTCCTATACCCAGTAGAGCCCTAATAATTGTCCCTGGAGACTAAGAACTAAACCAAAGCATAGTTCAGTGTACACAAGATGACTATGATGACCTCAAATCTAAGGATACTTGTACAACTATCACTATGTGAACAACTGCTGACACGTGAGTGAACTCCATCTGTTGTTCAGCTGGGCGAGTCATGTTCAGTGAACTTATTCTATAATAAGCACCTACATACTAGCTATAGTGTCACCACACAAATATCTATGAGAACAGACATCCTTCATAATGAAGCAAGCATAGTATGTACCGATCTTTGCGGATTATTAATTACCAGTTAGTAATCCTACGACCAGGAACTATTTAAGTTTAGAGTTATCATCTTTTAGGTCCCACTATTATGATCTCGTCATAATCCATAAAAAGCTTTACTCTAAACTATGGTATATCTTATTTAAACACTTAAATAGATAAAGCCTGTAATAAAAACAAAACAAGTCTTTTATTAATATCAATGAAATCAAAACAGATTACATAAAAGTTATTCCTAAATCCTCATACATGATTGGACTTAGGACATATTCCTTTCAAGAGAGTCTTGTCTATAGTACCTTTAGTGAAACCATGTTTCAGTAGGAATTCTGATAGTGTATCATACCAAGCTCTAGGTGCCTGCTTTAGTCCATATAGATCCTTGAGTAATTTGTACACAAAATTTGGAAATTCTGGATCTTCAAAGCCAGGTGACTGTTGCACATAAACTTCTTCTTCTAACTCACCATTTAGGAAGGCACTCTTGACATCCATTTGATACACTTTAAAATTTGAATGTGCATCAAGTGCTAGAAAAATCCTTATTGCTTTAAGTCTTGCAACTGCAGTAAAAGTTTCATCATAATCAATTCCTTCTTCTTGTGAGTAGCCTTTTGCAACCAACCTTGCTTTGTTTCTGTTAACTATACCATTTTCATCCATCTTGTTCCTGAACACCCATTTTGTTCCAATAATGCTTCTATTCTTTGATGCAGGAACTAACTCCCAAACTTTGTTCCTTTCAAACTGATTAAGCTCCTCTTGCATGTAGGCACTCATTAGCATTTGCACTTCTAATCCTCACACCAATATTAGGATCACCAATAATTGTTTCTCTAGTGTAACTCCTATCCCACTTCCTTGTATGAGTTTGTCGACTTGTGCCTTCATCATTTTCTTCATTATTGGTATGACTGCTAGATCCTTCTTCTCTTTCTCCCCCTGAGTTTGTGCAATCAAATTCAGGTGTTTGAGATGAGCTTCCATTTCCATAATTTTCCTGTTCAGTAATCTCTTCATTCAACATATGTTGTGTATTTACTTCTTCTTCACCATCAAAATTACTATCAATCTTGAGGTTTTCAAATGCAAAGGCTCCAGCTTCAGTTTCATCAAGGCATTCAAAGCCTGGATACTTATCATCATCAAAAGTCACATCTGTGTTTTCCATAATCTTCTTTTGATCTATCACATAGACCTTGTAGGCAGTTCTCTCCAATGAATATCCTAGAAAAATTGCATCAAAAACTTTTTAGTCAAATTTTCCCACATAATTGAGTATCACATTGACCAGTTAATTGAGTGGAACCATCGGGACTATCTGTGTGGCAGACACCATAGAAAATATGGAGGAAAATAAGAAAAGTAAGCAATATGGATCAAGGTCTTTCTGCAAGAGAAAACTGATTTCACCCGCAAACATCCGTCAAGTCCATGATATCGAGAACCAAAATACGAGTTTTCAAAGAATAGTGAACCAAAAACTAGAAGAAAGGGGGGAATCAAAATCGTCATCCTATCCCCACACTATCACCCCACATTCAATGCTCATTTGAAACCATTAATAAGCATAACCTGATCAATGTAAGAAAAACATGAATGAGCAGGGAAATAATACCTTTTTATCAAAAAAGATAAGCAGCTCTTTTTTGACAAAGAACACACCTGACATTCAAATACACCAAATTATAAAACCAAAATGAACCAAACTTAATAATGCAACTATAAATAAGATAAGAGAGAGTACCCAAAGTGCCGAGCAAAAGAAACAACAGCCTTTCGATCATTCCACAAATCATAAATTAAAACAGAATTTCCATTCAAGTCAAACACTTCAACTCTTTGAAGCAAACTTGTTATGCCTTTGCTCACTACACTAGAACTTTCAACTCCTCATCCTAAACACACATGGTTTCAATATAATTATATAAACATAGAAGAAAATGTAAAAAAGAAACATGAAATAATGAAAAGTACAAAGAGTTTGATAAATATAGGCTTACCAATATAGGAAGATACGAGGGTGTGATTGATACGAGGAGACACGTTGAAAAGGTGGTTGTTGTTGGAGGAGAAGCAAGGGAGTGTGCGTTTGGAGGAGAAGCAAGGGGTGTTCCACATAGATAGGCAGTTGTCTTTCAAAATGTAACACTTGCTTCCAAACACATGAAGATGCTTTATAGTAGGCTTTCTCTTAGACATGATTAAGTATGGTGATTTTCCATGTGCCTTGTTAATGAGATATCTGTTCTGAGTGTAACATGCAGTGTTAACAGCCTCTTCCCATAAACTTGTTGGCAACTTGGCATCTCGCAGCATTGTTCTAGCAACTTCAACTAATGTTCTGTTCTTCCTTTCAACTACTCCATTTTGTTGAGGTGTTCTAGCTGCTGAGAATTCTTGAACAATCCCGTTGTTTTTGCAGAATTCACTCAATGTTGTATTCCTGAATTCTGTTTCATCTTTAGAGTGCATGAACTCTACCCAAGTGTATCTTGAGAAATCATCCACCATTACAAGTGCATATTTGTTCCTTAAAATTGATAAGACATTTACTGGCCCAAACAAGTCCATATGAATAAGTTGCAATGGTGCACTTATATAATTCACAGCTTTTGACTTGTGACTTGATCTTTTCATCTTTTCTTTCTGACAAGCTTTACAAACTTCAACTTGAGCAAACTCCAGTTTAGGCATGTCTCTCACTAACTCCTTTTTGACCAAGGTGTTAATTGCCTTGAAATTCAAGTGAGACAACTTCTTATGCCATAGCTTGCTTTGTTCTTCTAATGCCTTGGTGTAGAAGCAACAAATTCCATCCTTATTTGTTGAGTCCAAGTCTGCAACAAACAAGCTTCATTTCCTTGCTCCTTTCAGAGCAACTTTACCAGTTTTCTTGCTGATAAAAGTGCATTATTCTTTGTTGAATAAAACTTTAAAACCTTTGTCTGTAAATTGGATAATACTGAGAAGATTCACTTCAAGACCAGCTACCAGTGCTACATCATCAATGACAACATTTTCAGAAACAATCTTGCCATATCCCATTATGAATCTTTTGTTGTTGTCTCCAAAGGTCACCAAAGGGTCAGCCTTCTCCTCAAACTGTGATAGCAGGGCCTTATCACCTGTCATATGTCTGGAACACCTACTATCAATAATCAATATAACTTTCTTCACTTTTCCCTGCACACAATGAGTTTTAAGTGTGTTTAGCAACCCAAACAGTGTTGGGTACTTTCTTCTTGTTAACTGATTTAGCAGAAGTAAAATGAGTTGTTTCAGATAAAATAGAATTCAATGATTGTTGTGCATTTTCCCAATCTGATGTATACCCAATTTTTGTTTCTTTAAGGTCTACTCTCAGTTTGTGGCAACTCTTCATTACTTTCAAATTGCAAGGAATATAGTCAAACTTGTCACAGAATGAGTAGGGATCATTTGCATCTGCTTCATTATATTTGCAGGCTCCTTCAGCTGGCTTACTAACAACCTTTTTACATAGGTGAGTTAGATGATTCACAGAGCCACCTTTTTCACACTTCTTTCTTGGAGCATTTGCAATATAAGCAAAATTATTGCTTTTATTTATCCCAATTTTCCCATTTCTATTTTTCTTTTTCTTTCTTGCATCTTCAGTCTTGGTCTCTTTGACAGGTGTCTTGGAACTTTGTTTGTCCATGAGCTTCTCTTCAGCTTTGGAAGATGGAGTTGCTTCTGCATTTTTCTTCTCTTTATCTTCATCAACAATTTCTTACTTGATCTTCAACTCTTATTCACTGAAATTTACTTCATATGCCTTGAACATAGGTGAGACAACCTTTTTCAGCATTGCTGGAACATTTTCATTTTCTGTTGCTTTTCCTTTTTCACCTATGTCTTTCTTTTTGTTGTTCAAGGTATCATAGTCAAGACTAATAGCAATGTTTGCACATGGCTTATTTTTCTCAT
The DNA here is from genome assembly GCF_009905375.1 of Apium graveolens. Taxonomy (NCBI): domain Eukaryota; kingdom Viridiplantae; phylum Streptophyta; class Magnoliopsida; order Apiales; family Apiaceae; genus Apium; species Apium graveolens. The sequence continues at coordinate 258,632,995 of NC_133652.1, read as the reverse complement.
GGTACTGTCCAATTAACTCAGATGCATTCTTGAAGGATTTCAATTTAACTTCATTCTTTTCCAGCTTCTCCCTTAGCACTGCTTCAATTTCACTTGCACACTTGAGCTTGTTCTTCAGATATGCATTTTCTTATCTAACAGTTTCAAGCTCCACTAACAACAATTCAGCTTCTTGTTTCTCACTTTCAAGCTTCTCATTTATCTTTGCCAGTCTGCTAACTTCTTCATTAGCAACAACTATACTTGTATGTATGTGAAACATTTATGTGCTCATCTTTTCTACAGTTTCCTTATATTGACTCACATTTAAATCAATGGTAGTGAGAGTTGGTACCTATGATTTTGATGAGGATGATTCTCCTTGCTCCAAGGCTATTAAAACATAATTTCTAACTTCCTCATCTTCATCATTATCAGAATCATCCTAACTTTTTCCCTTTGCAATATAAGCTTTATTTTGTTGTTTCTTCAGAAGAGCTTCATACTTTGCTTGTAACACCCCCAAATCCGGGGTCGGGGATTCGGGTTGTCACGAGTTCCATTTCCCTTATCAATACTTAATCTTAACAATCAACCAACTACTGAGTACTGTGACCCCACAATATACACACACACACACCACAAGTTATAGTCTCAGAGATGAATACCAAAAATAACACAAGTCATTTTATTCCACAATTATAAACCGTTACACCTTAAAAGGGTTTCTGAATAAATTTACATTTCTTTGCCATTATTACAATTCATATAGATACATAAGTCTGATACATCAGAAGTTGAAAGTCTAGCCTATTGGTAATTTCTACCTCAGCTACAGCGGCATCAACGCTTCCAGAAAACTGCGGAACGTTTCCTAACCGCTTGCGAATTGGAAGCTTGGTCCTGGTCATCTTTTCTATATGTTGTTGTGTGATGAAAGAAGAAAGCAAGGGTGAGTAACAAGCCCACCGAAATAATATGTATAATATTTAACAATATATGAGCATTCTCATAGTACTCATGAAAGTCTTGGTCAAGAAGAAATGAACCAAGCTGATATCTTAACGCGACCAAGTCGCAAAATATTCAGTATATACATATATACTTTTCAAAATCTTTGAATACTCTGCCATGCATAATACACACATGGCTCCAGTTTATAACTGTATAAAAATATCGTTGCAAGGTGATCTCATATATCTACCCTTCTCTCAACGTTTTTCAGAAAATCTTTGACATGCATAAGATAATCATTTACTAGATATAAGTTTAAAAGATGAAGTTACAAGATACTCCAATATACTTATATCTTTTCCGAATACTACTTGAACTACCACCGTTTAAGCTATAATTAGTTCATCCCATAGATTAAGCTACAAGACAAAACTTGTATAGAATCAGTCTTTAAAATATCATCAAAATAAAATGAAGTTACGAGATACTTCATTTGATGCAGACATCATTTTGAAAGCTTGACCTTGCCAACACTCAACAATCACCCAACCGTAGCCTTTCTATCGAAGTGCTCTGGGTAGTGTTGCAGAAATATCCAATTGGATGATGAACTCATTACGGGAGTTTGTCGCGCCAGGAAGACCACTTACGATGATCAGTCGTAGTAGTGCAACCCCACCATTTTCTACATGTGGAGGAGAACCTGTCGGATTTACTTGTCAACCGAACACTGGACTCCTAAGGAATGGACCGTCTTAGCGGAACTTCCAGGCCATTTGGGCCAATATAATAAGGCTGGGCCGACGCCACTCGACCACTTATGCCACTCCTAGTTCAGATGAAATCCATGACTCTGAAACATAAAGCTTGTCCCCCATTTCCCCAAGTAGAAACTTGTTGATACGGCTCCACCAAGAAGCCGTATCTAGTTGGAAAGGAAAACTCACCGATATTTCCCAGGCGGTGCCTGTTAATGGATTAACTTGTTATAAGAATTTTACTTCCCGAGTGATGGGTAAGTAATCAAAAACTCTTTTATCAAAACAACAACCTTGTTGCGAATATAAAACACACCACAGAGCTGGATCCCTCAGGTTTTGAGCGAGTATTTAAATCCCCTTCGAAAGGAGGATCTTAAATATAAAAATGAGTTTTGGGATCCGCCCTAACTTTTAAAATCATTTTGAAGACTCGAAAACATTTTAAAGAATGTTTAGAGTAACGCTGATTTAATAAAATAAATCAGTCCCGATATGTTAGAAAGTATCTGAATATTATTATTTAAATAATATTCTCATAAGGATGATCCTTATAAAAATAATCGAGGTAGGAGTTTTAAAACTCATACTTGAAATGAATAATAAATAACCAAAGATATACTTATACGAAAGTATGATCTTTATTTGAATAATCGAAAATAAGTTTGATTATCGAAACATTATTCTTTAATAAAATAAAAAATATTATTTAGTAAATAAGCGGAGTCATTAGTCCTCAAATGAATATTCAAAGTAATATTCATTAAATAAAATAAAGCGAGTCATAAGTCCTCGAATGAATATTCAAAGTAATATTCATTAAATAAAATAAAGCGAGTCATAAGTCCTCGAATGAATATTCAAATTAATATTCATTAAATAAAATAAACCGAGTCATAAGTCCTTGAATAAATATTCAAAGTAATATTCATTAATAAAAATAAATTTATCGAATAAACCTTATTCGATTAATAGTTTTGAAAACTATATCTATATATATATATATATAAATATATATAATATACTCGGGAACATCGACTCCCGGTTTTAGGAAATGTTCACCTTTGGGTCCCCTATACTAAGGGTATACGCAACTACTGTTTATCTCTAGCATAGGTATTATGCAACTAATAAGCATTTGAATCAACAGATATATATCAAGATTACGAAACAGACATGCATATATGTCATATCACATGCTCCAATATACCGCAAGTTTTGCTAATTAACCATCATGCATCTATCACAAGATAATGCATATACATATGTATACATCACAACAACAGTATAACGGGTAGAAAACTTGCCTGAGTGTTCCCGGATAGACTTAAGCTTAGAGTGGGTCCGATAACCTATGAACAACAACATAAGTCGGAATTAATCCCCGGTCGCTTAAGAAACTAGACTTTAACCAATTAGACCCCTAACGTTCGCTTTCGCGCTTAACGATTCACTTAAGTCGCTCGAGTACCCTCGGCTCCACCATTTTTAATAAATTAACCATTACGAGTTTTAAGGCGATTCTTTCGCGAGTACCTTACCAAATACCTAATCCACTTAAAATAATTGCTTCATACCCCAATTAGTCATTTAAAGTCCTTAACCAAGGTTTCAAAGTAAGGCGAGGGGTAATGGTTCGGTCGCGAGTGCCGTTACTTAAAACGGTCGTTTCTCCTAAACCGTACATCGGATTCAAACGAACCACATATCAAAACGAAGCTCGTAACATGAACTATCTAATCATGGAAATGGTCAAAACCTAACAGTGAGTTCACGGGTCCTGATGTTAAGAACAGAAACAGTCTAAAGTAAATCGGGCATTACGACGGCTATGTTTACGCGATTACCAAATTTTATCCTACTCCAAATCATCCACAAATCAACCACAATTCATCCATACAACCAAAATCCATTCATACCATACTACAACAGCCCCAACACCTCAAGTTCTCCAATTTATATTATTCTCAAACATGAACTAAAACTATACTTAAGTTCATTAACCAATAATCCAAGATTTACAACTCCAACTCATTACAAAACCAACCACACTCTAAGTCTACAAGAATCATGCTTCTCATGAACCATAACAAACAAAACCAAACGTAATACTCAAAGTAAAGTTAGGGTTTGGAGGGGTTATACCTTCCTTGGAGAGTGGAGAATCAATTAGGAAGCCTTAAATAACCACTAGCTATCTTTACTAAGCTTGGATCTTGAAGAAAACATAAGAAAACACAAAGTTAGTTTCTTGAAAACACTATTCACCAAGAACTTTGATGAATTGATTAGCTATGTTAAACATGGAATCTTGAGCTTAAACTTATGGCTCATCTAAGTTATGAATTATGGAAGCTAAAGAAACAAACCTTTTGATTTTTGAAGGTGTGTAGCTAGGGTTTTGAAAATCTCTTCCTTGGTTTAAGAAGAAAGGCCGAGAGCTTTTGTTCTTGAAAAAGAGAAGTCAACTTCTATTTTTGTGTTATAATTTTGTTTTGTCTTGGTTGATGTTGTTTTGTTTGTTAATTACTTTTTACCATGGTAACTTTTGCATGGCCAAGAATCAACCAACAACACACTTCCTTTTTGTCATGCTTATGTCACCTTTCTTATGTCATCTTGTTACACTTGTCTTCCTCTTGTTGGTGTGATGACATCATCATCCATTAACCCCTTGATTAACTCCTAATTGTTTGCCTAATGACCGCTGATCTGTTATACGGTTCGCTTAACTTTCGTTCTCGTTTCTCGTTTGAGGGATCATACTCGGGATCTTATTACTTGGGTTCCTTTAACCTTTCTCAATACATTATATTCCTTTTATGATCCTCTCTTATAATCCTTGAATTTAAATCCTTATTATCCTGTTACCTTATACTCAATTCTTTCGGTATCTGGTGGATTTTCGGGAAAAATCAAAGTGTTCGGATTTGGATTCTGACGATCTTTACATAAACTTTTATACCACATAGAGTACTAATAATATCTCAGAAGATCAATAAAAGAACCCCTACATAGTGTGGCATGAAAAGTTTTCTTATTCAGCAAAACACTATTCATAAGGGTTTCAAAAATTCCAAAAATTGGGGTTATTACAGTCTCCCCTCCTTAAAAGGATTCCGTCCCGGAATCAGATAGAAAATGAATAGGGATACTCTCTTAGCATTGCACTTTCTAACTCTCAAGTCAATCTTCCCAGATTATGGTTCTACCATCAAGCTCTGACTAGTTTGATAGCCCTTCTCCCAAGCACTTGTTTATTTTCAATCTATAACCTTTCCCGGTTGCTCCATATAGGTTACGTCTGGTTGCATGTCTATGCGCTCATATGCCCCTATTTGTCTGGCATCCGAATTATACTTCCTTAACATTGATACGTGGAACACGTTATGAACTTGCTACAGGTTCGGGGGTAGGGTTAGCTCATATGCTAACTTCCCAATACGTCTTAATACCTCAAAGGGTCCAATAATTCGAGGGCTTAGCTTTCCTTTCTTTTGAAACCTCATCCATTCTTTCCCAGGGAATACCTAGAACAACACTAGGTCCCCTACTTCCTATCCTTTGTCCTTTTGTGTCCAATCAACATACTTCTTATGTCCATCTTGGGCTACTACCAGCCGTCCTCTGATTAGATCTATTATATCCTTGGTCCTTTGGACCACTGCTGGTCTGAGCATCTTGCGCTCTGCAATCTTCATCCTAACATAAGGGAGATCGACATTGTCTTCCCTCAAGAATCTCATAAGGTGATACCTCGATACTGACATATGATCGATTATCGTGAGAAAACTTAATCCGCGTTAAGTGATCATTCCAATTTCTCTCAAGTCTATTGCACAGAGTCTCATCATAGCTTCTAGCATTATAGCTTTTGCTTCTCAATACCCATTCTTTTCTAGTTCGTAGTCCTTACTATCTTCCGTACATAATACTATACTGGTTACACTTTTGCTCGTTAGCATTCTATAACCTTTTAATAATTTCGTCAACCTTAGTATCATGAACGCGTTAGATTCGGAATACCACCGCACTGATACTACTCCTTCCTAGCTGCTTCTATCTTTGAAAGCTTGATCCATCGTATAGAAGTAAAAGAATTTATTGAGAGATCACTATGATCATGAACACTTGTTATATCGCATAGTTAGTACAGAAGGTGGCCAGCCTTTAGTACTTGACAAGCAATTAAACAATATGTGGTATCCTACTAGGCTCCTATCACACAGATAGATAGTCATTCGACAATACCTCCCCTTCTGGAAGGGTTGTTCTTCTCAGCTTACATGAAATGAAAAGAAGAGAAAAGAACGAACTGAAGAGAATTGTATATACGTAAAAATATTGCCATAAAATATTTGGCTTGGAATCTACCTCTGAACTATAGAGGTTTGTCATAGGAGAACAAAACATATACGTATATATATCAACATCAAGTATTATAGCATTGTATATCACATGCCTAAATATTTTTTTTTTGCTATTCCGTCCATCATTCTATGGACCCATGCTCTTCCTCGAGCTTATATACAATCACCTTTGAAACTCCCTCGACATCGAAAATCGAATTTGGGATCTCATTCTAGACATCATTGTTACTAGAATTCTACGCTTGCACCGCAACCTTCCTCGTATAATAATACGACTCTCTATTGATAAGAAAGAATAAATATTCAATAGGTAAATAATCGACCTAATTTTTTTTCTATCAAAGATAACTTATACATCCACACGATCCGATTAGTGGTACTCAATCTCAACATCCATTCCAATACAACTCTCATGCTTGTAATCAGCTCATTACTCGCCGAATCATTGCTGCATTACTATGGTCCACCACTGACCTACTGTCATAATTCACTTTCCATGAAATCTTAATATCTAACCATACGGAGTCCATACATGTCGTATAGAATTCTCCTAAGGAGGTAACATAATTACCATTCATGATTCATGAAGAACACTCTAGATCCTGATGTACATACATGAATGAAGCAGATAAAATTGCAGAAG